>NC_135863.1:1884731-1982231 GCF_031162955.1 Sander vitreus
ACATCTGGCCGAAAAGAGTGACATCTGGCGGAATTTCCGGTGGCACCGGAGCAATCCCGGAAGTGGAACGTCGTGGATATAGACTACATCCATGCCAACGTAAAGGACGAATGAAAGTATGTGGGCAGTGACAGTTATATTTCATATAACACATCAGAGATCAAAATAATCAATCCCAGAAGTGGAACGTCGTGAATATAGACTAGCCGAAATGCAATCTCGGAACCATTCGGCTATCGTCTGACAACGATTTAGCTTTTTAGTGTATCTGCATTCATATGCAGATATCTGTTATAGAGATTAAACAAAATCTTGTCTTGACCTTAAACACCTACAAAAAGTATCGACTCGGACTGTAAACAATTACCCTCCCGCTGAAAATTAGATCTTGGACTGGTTATCTAATATTGTCTGCTACACTGGAACCCCAGAAATATTGGCTGTTGACCCCCAGAGGCTAAAATCGTCGTTGGACCGATAGCCAAGATTTAGACATCGATTCGCACAAATGGCACAATTGATTGTATGCCATAGACTGTATATCTGAGGAAAATGTATTAAAAAAAAATCTCATATGATGATCTGTGTGCTTTTTGTATGTGTTGTATGTATGTGTATGTGTACATTTGGTGGCCTGGCCAGTCTGGATGTCTGACGCTCAAATAATCCAGGATCGACATATGTCATAGGATCATAAATATCATACTCTCTTATGCGTTTCATAACCATATTTGCCTGACAAAAACGCCTTGTTGTAAAGCGGTTCGAAGCTGTTTGAGGAAGCTGTTTGAGGAGGGTTTTTAAAAGGGATGAACTCTAATTCAGACACACTGTGCACACTCTTACACCAGCCCTGTGTGCTGTATACCCTGCAGCCACACCACAATATGATAATGCCCATGTGAATAGCGAGGGGAGTGGGTATGGTAAAATGATAAATTATCATAAAAAAGGCCATAGCATAGGCATGAAAGAGGAGAAATCACTAGTCTAATGCACCATGGTGTGTGTGTGTGTGTGTGTGTGTGTGTGTGTGTGTGTGTGTGTGTGTGTGTGTGTCAGGGTTCCGAGCCTCCCTACATCACAGGCCAGGACCGTTGACAAAAGGAAACAGATTGGATAGAGAGTGAGGGGTGTGCCTGGAGGAAGGCAGAGATGGACAGAATGAGGGAGGAATGGAGGGAGGAGGGGGATGAAAAGGCCGTCTCCCAGACACATATATTAACCCCTGACTCCCCCCCGACACCGGGAGTCTGATCCCTTCAGCTTACTCGGCACAGATTTAGCGTAGCAGGACCTCCTAGCGGGGCGACAATATTAGCTTGATGCTGCCAGAGAGCGATAACATCCCCACAACGTTACACCAACACTGACACAACTGACACTTTGCTCGTCTCGTCAGCTCAAAGGTTGACTTTTTTGTTTTATTTTTCATTTTTGTCGGCCAAAAATAAAAATATAAGGGACAAACACTGAGTGTCGGGTTGTAACTAAAACCTGCTCAGTGGTCCGAGTGTAAACACCTGCACACAAGAATAGAGATATCAAACCCACTCTCTGGGAGTCGCTATGGCAATCAACAACAAATCGATCAATCCCATCGGACACGCTGATGCTCGAGCTAACGCTTCATGTCTCCATTGACTGGCTCTCACACACACACACACACACACACACACACACACACACACACACACACAGATCAGACAATCCTCATTGCTTGTCCTGTGTGTGTGTGTGTGTGTGTGTGTGTGTGTGTGTGTGTGTGTGTGTGTGTGTGTGTGTGTGTGTGTGTGTGTGTGTGTACAGCTACTGAACAACAGTTATTAATAAAAACACACGATAGCTCCATAGAGCTCAACAGAGATCGACCACTTTTTCAATGGCTCTGGTTCCGGAAGTGATTTTCCATGTTCAATATCTCCATTGACATTTCCTTAAATGTTTATAAAAATAGTTTAAAGCCTGGAACCAAGCCAACCAACTCCTAGATAAATCCTGACCATAAAATATTTGATTTGGCACAAAATAACATTTTGAAAATGGCAAAAAAGGCAAAGGTACAAGACTGTGTATAAAGCATCATAGACTTCAATGGTAGCAGCTCACTCTAGCCGTTCGCGGGCGCGGTAAATAGTTCTATGGTAACAGTACAGAGTTCCACCAATCAGAGATGTCGCTGTTACGCTTAGGATTGTGGGTAGTGTTGTATTTCTCCATAATATCGCGAATAAAACATGTTGTTCTGAAAACAAAGTTGATTTTATACAGACTTGTGGCTTCTACAGGAGCAGAAACTTTCATTTCAAAGCCTCTGAGCTCGTAGTCAGCATAAGATGTCAGTCTACCTTGGAGGGTTTAGACATTATGGCTAATAATCACAATCCTTATGGAGAAATTGAATGGGATTTCACTTCCGAACCTTTGAGTTCTATTCGCAACGCAATGAACTGCACACAACCACACTGCAGGTTTGTGAGGAAAAGTTCTGACCGTTTCCAGACAAAAGATGTCATCTTATTGCACTACCAAAACACACTGACTATGGCCAACATTTAAAAATCAATAAGTGCTTTTAATTTAGTAAAGAACTATGCATGTGTACTGTAGCAGTGAACACACGTTTAGGTGTTTGGGTGAGATGCTACATTTTATTTTTAATCCTGTGGAGTTTAAATGGACCCTAAGGCTAGATGTAATCACCATAATCATTATTTTTATTAGTGATGAATTACTTGGTCTATAAAATATCAGCAAACAGTCAAATTGTGACATGTGACATCTTAAAATGGTTTGTTTTTGTGCAGCCAATAGCCCAAAACCCAAACATATTCAACTCACCATTACATAGGACAAGAGAAGAAGAAAATTCTCAAATTTGGAGAAATGAAACTTGGTAATGTTTGACCTAAACAAAAAATTAATTCACAAATTAGTTGGCAATTAATTTTCTGTCAATCAACCAATCAATTAAACAACTTATTACAGCTCTAATGCACTTATTGTAAGTCACTTGGGACAAAAGCAACTGCCATTTAAATGTAATATAATGATATACTATTATAATTGTAGTATATGTGTGTATCTACATGAATATATATATATATATATATATACAAAGTACAGTTGTGTTAATGTACACATTTGCAGCTCTGAACACCCGCCAGTATCACAATTGTCTCTCAGACACGCCGCTGTGATGGCAGCTATTACAGTATTAGTACAGTGAGCTGATATGTTTGGTGCGGGTGTCATTTGTGTGGCTTCATGCGGTGAGCCCTCCCCCCCCCCCCCCTCCTCACAGTGTGGTTTGGTTCCTTCCCTCAGGATCACAGTTCAGACACATAATCCACCCGGCTAATTGGCCCCCGATGCCACTGTAGTAACTCAGATACGCAGAAATATACACACACACACACACACACACACACACACACACACACACACACACACAGAGGTACACTCTAAGAAATAAATCCATAAAATAACAGAAAAGGTTATGGCAGCTCATTTCCCGGACTTTGCCCCATAATTAAAAAACAGATGCATGATGCGTGTACCTACAGTTAAAATACAGAGCATTTGAAAAAAAAAAAACACTTGAAAAGTGTTGGAAAAAGCGACAAATAATGCCGAAAAACCAGACACAAACCTCGTAAAAAATGTCACAAAGGTTGAATAAAAGCGACAAAAAACGTCGTAAAAAACGTTTCAAATGTCGTGAAAACGTGGACTTTAATCTCGCAAAACCAATCTCTGTGGCCGCCAAAAGTTGTCAGAGCACAAATTATTATTTGAAATGTGAAAAACTAAAATACAACTGTGAATCACGTTCGATGGACAATTTTTGTTAAAATATACATACAGCTGTTATACACAGATATCTCTTAGAGTGTGGATGAATAATCATACACACATGAACAAAAAAAGTCAGAATTCTGACTTTTTTTTACTTTTAAAAATATATATTTTTTTAAGTTTTAAAAAACAGTAGAGTCAGAATTATGGGAAACTCAGAACTCAATACATTTTTTTCACATCTGGCCCTAATCCATTCCATAGGAATCGTATCTGCAAAAGTGTTAAAAAATTTGAAATGATGCACAACTCTAATATTTATGTCAGACATAATTAGTTTGCTTCAAAAAAATATGAGATAACCTTTAAAAATTCTTGATTTTTCAAAGAAAAGTAGTTTAAAATTAAGAAAATAAAACCATTTTTAACACTTTATCACATGTATAACAGAGAGTATAAACGTTTTCTCAACTCTTTATTGAAGCTTGATGTTATGAGTAAAATACAGAAATCTGAGACTCCATGAAGATGTGCAATACTTCCTTAAAATTCAGCCTGACATATTTGTTCCATGTGTCTGCCCTCAGTTGTCTTATTTTTAATCCAGACTGAGTGGTAGTAATCTAACTAAATCACAAAACAATCATTAATATTATTCAACCAGGCTGCCACGAGACCGGCTGTATCCAATGCAGATCATCTCCTGTAATGTGAATTAATCTGAATATCTCAAGTGTCTGCTCTGATATTTCGGGGCTCTGCTGTTCTACATCCTGTCACCCCCCTCCCCCCACTCCCTCCTCCCCCGATGGGTCAGCGTGCTGAGGGCAGCAGTTTTAGGACGTCCTGTGAGCGCATGGGTAAACCCAGAGCTCTATATATATGCAAATCCCATTCATTCCCCTTTCCAGAGCGTAATTGACAATCTATGAGCGTTATTGATCGACACAAGGATGTCTCTACACAGCTGATGGTGTGGACGTGTGTTTATCTGTTTTTGTGTCTGTAGAGACTTTTAATTCAGTTAAAAATAAGGGACAAAGACCCTGAGGTCATCATAAGAAACTTGTCTTTAAGATGTGTGTGTGTGTGTGTGTGTGTGTGTGTGTGTGTGTGTGTGTGTGTGTGTGTGTGTGTGTGTGTGTGTGTGCAGGGGCGTAGCACAAAATGCTGGGCCCTGTAGAAAGGCATTTACTATGGGCCCCTCAATGCATCCACAGCTATTCATTCTAGCATGTTTTGGGCCCTCCTCACATGAGGGCCCTGGGTACTCAGTCCCCTTTTTCCCCCCAGTCTGACGCCCCTGTGTGTGTGTGTGTGTGTGTGTGTGTGTGTGTGTGTGTGTCTGTCTGTGTCTGTGTGTGAGAGTGTGCATGATGTAAAAATTAGAGACAAAGTGTGGCCGGTTAGCTCAGTTGGTGGAGTGGGCACACGTGCAGAGGTTTATTCCTCGATGCAGAACGTCCAGGGTTTGACTCCGACCTGTGACGGTTTTCCTGCATGTCTTCCCCCCTCTCTCTCCCCTTTCACATCTCAGCTTTCCTCTCTATTAAAGGCAGAAATGCCCAAAGGAAAAAAAAAAGAGACAAAGACCCAGAGGTCATCATAAGAAACTCACATTTAAAGCAACACTATGTAACTTTTCCCGCTTTGCTCCCCCTACAGTTTATCACATTAGAACTACAGCTCGCGCTAAAAGTTACATAGTGTTGCTTTAAGATGTCTGTGTGTGTGTACCTGTGTGTGTGTGTGTGTGTGTGTGCGTGTGTGTGTGTGTGTGTGTGTGTGTGTGTGTGCGTGTGTGGTTTAATGATTGGCTGTTAATAAGTGAAGTGGACTTTCCTGTATGAGGAGCCGCTGTCTCATTGTAACCTTGTTTGAACTAAAATGCCCTGTTGGCTCCTTCAGATCAGAAATGTGCAGAAAGTTCCAGAAGAAAAAGGAAGAGAAAGAAGAAGGAAACCAGAGGACTGCTTCAACATCATGTTTGGGTCGGAGGTACATGCAGAAGTACATTTTTGAGCCAGTATCTAAAACAAAAGTATTGCTCTTTCTTTTGGACCTTACTTAACTTTAATGGCCACACTTCAAAAACGCCCAGTGCACACAATATAAATATACTATATATATATATATATATTTACTTCTAGTACAGTTTGTACTTGTACTTGAGTACTTACATTGTTGAGATGTACATTTATGCCACTAAAGTGATCTCATGGTTGGTTGCAGTTAGCATCATTACAGTTACACAAGTACAATCTTCTCTCTTTACTTCTCTATTCTTCTTTCTTACTTTGTCCATTTTTCTTTCCTTCCTTCTCTACTTCCATCTGTCCTCCTTTCCTTCTTGTATTCCTTATTTCTTTCCTTCTGTCATCCCTTCTTTCCTCATCACATTCCCTGTCCTTCCGTTTTTCATCTTTCCCTCCTGACGCCCCTCCTTTGTGTCCTTTTTCTCTTTTTTTCATTCCCTACTCTTCTCTCCTTTCTTCTGACCTCTTCACTTGTCTTAATCTGTTTCCCCTTTTAATCCTTAGTTCCGATGTCTCCTTTTTCTTGCCTCGGTTCTTCCTTGTGTTATTTGTTCCTTTTCTTTTTCTTTTCACCTTACTTCTGTCCTCTCTTCATTATTTTGTTCCTTCATTCTTTTCTTTTTCATCCTTCCTTCCCTCTTTCCTTTCTCTTTTCCTCCTTGTTCAGCCAAACCAAAGGCATAAAATCCCCTGAAACTGCATCTTTACTTAATCTTAAATTAAAAATTGAATAAAAGTATTTTTTGCTTGCAGCTTAATGTTTTTTACATTGTTGTGTTGCTGCTTTTAGTCTTATGTATTTATCTATCATTAAACTATAACAGGACTATTTATAGTTTATCAGCAGCTGCTGTAATCTTAACTGTGTGTTCAATCTTCTGTGATTCAGGCTGTCTGCTGCCTGCCTGTACAGTAACCTGTACATATGTTAAGAGTGTTCTGTGTGAGTGTGTTGCACATCTGTGCATTTAGCACTCATTGTGCAAATCTGCCTCCTCAGCAAGAGCAGCTTCATGTAGAACTAAAAACGTAGATATTCATGCACATCAACAATACTGTGTGTGTGTGTGTGTGCGTGTGTGTTCCCATGTGTGTGATCACATGAAGAAGAGCAGGCGATAGGTATTTACCGGCTGACCAGTGTCTCGCTGACAGATTGAGATTGGGACGCTTTCGGCACACGGAGGATTTATGGCCGCTTTGACGGCGCTTTCTTCCTAAATTACAGCCGGGCGGGGAACAATGAGATGGCCTGGGAATCAGGTCCGATGCTCTGAACCTCCCCTGGGGTTAACAGACTCTGACTCAACCCTCTGCACTCCATTTTCAATCGCCCCAACCAGCAGCTCATCCTCTTTCCCAGCTCAGAGACAAGGGAGGAGGAGAAAACAATCCAGGGCAAGAAAAGAGCTTCTTTTTTTTTTTTCTTCCTTCAAATATCTAATTTCTTTTCCCTCACATAGAGATATAAATCAGTTTGTATTCATTCATAAAGAAAGGCAACTATTTCCTTTTTCCTCTGTGATTCAAACTAAGACCAACAGAACTATACGTCTCTGTGATTATTATCCTAATTTCTCCAGATTTTTCCATCCTGCTGCTGCCCTCACTCTGTAGAGGTCTGTTGATGTTCTCCCCCCCCCCCCCTACAGGGCTGGAGATGGAGATGGGCCACCTACATCGATTTCACACCCAAAGCACAGATAAAGAGGAGAAAATCAGCTGGTCCACTGTCATGTGTGACTGTGTGCAAATGGAACCGCGCTGAGGTAGAAGAGGATTTAGTAGCCTGATGAAAGGTTTGAAAAAGGGTGCATTTAAATTATGCACTCTTATGTAAATGGTTTGCATATGGAGTACAGACACGCGGTAATTCATTGTTCAAAGGTTAAACTGTTATGGCCAATTATATGATTTCATTTGCTTAAGTGGTATTAGCATATATATCTAGTTATATGTGTCTCTACAAGAGCCGACAGACCGTATTTCTGGTTACTTATTTGATAACGTATCAAGATTAATTTAGCTTACATGTTGGGAAAAAAAGTCACGTACACAGGAGATGGAGGTCTTCACGGGTCCTCATGGTTCATATTGCAGGATAATAATTTGCTTTTTGGTAAATGGCTGCATTTATATAGCATAGCTTTAATCCAAAGTGCTTTAAAATAAGCCTCTCATTGACCCATTCCAACACATTCTCATGAACGGGTTCGGATTATATCCTACGAAAACCTATGCACACCAATTTGTGTGATATCCTACGAAATTACGGCGACAGCCGGCTGGTCACGCGACGACCAAGCACATGACGGTTAAGTTTGGCGGTCTTCACAGTTCAATTTACCTGACAAAAGGTGACTGTGAGCTGGGTACAGAGCACCGTGAAGTTACGGCCATTTCAGCGGCTGATACAGCTTTGTTTAGCCGACAAAAACTGAACATCATGCGGCGATGACAGTTAAGTTTAGGCACCAAAATGACTAATTAACTGCCAGTGCAAAACATAGGAGCAAGAGTCTAAACACAGCTGGGAAAGTGAAAAGGCATCAGCAGGAACTGGATGAGGGGCCTACATATCAAGCAGGCATGGAACATTAGGCTGTAGACGGTATCTAGAGGCCAGGGTGGCAGTTCTACATGGGACCGTTTGTGTGTGTACACTGTTCTTTTACTGGTTCTGTTCAGTTGAAGGCCATAAATGCTGTGTTATAAGTTTTGATGTGTTTTAGGTGGTTTGTATTGTTGTTGCTAATGATTTGATAAGATATTGTGTCTGTAAATAGTTGTTTCCACTAAAAAAGTATGAATTTTTACAATATAAATCTTTAAAGGCCGTTTTCTCAAAATGGTTTTTTTTCTCATACTCTGACCCAGAAATCTCCACTTCAGCAGCACTGACATACACCAAACTTTCCAGTTGTATTCCTATATATATTCTTAAGTTTTTTACAGAGGAGTTTGTTAATATATCATTCAGAGTCTAATTTATACAACATTTTATACCTACGAACGGGGTGAAAATGGACTTTTTTCTAGCTGTCTTTGACTCTAATATGTCTACAAAATGAAACAAGAATTTTGAATCTGGCTTTATCCAATGTTCAGATTTTGCTTCTGGAAATGTATGCAAATTAGTGCATATTTAATGAGATAATACCTAATTTGCATATTTAAACATCAATATTCTAAAAACTTGTAATACAAAAAATATTTGTCTTAATGTCAGTAATCAACTGGGGTTTCATGCTGTTATCTATTAGTTCATTTTTTTTCCTATTCACCTGGTGTGTCTCCCCTTAAGTAGTACTCCAGGGACACAGACACCTGTTTCCTGGGGGAAAGTCTTGCGTTTCCCCCCTTAACTTCTTCTGGGACACAAACCTCACTCTCCCACTTGAAAGCCCCGTGTTTTAGGACCCACTCAGCCATTATCGTAGACATCAGCTCCCAATTGTGAGTTTTTGGGTCTACAATAGTCTCGCTTTGCTTGACCATCCACACGCTGCGGAGCGGAGGGGGGTCTGGCTACTCCACATAGCATTCAGAGAAAAACTGTGCTCTGGTTTATTCATCTGGCATTTCTTTAAAACAATCGCAATCGTCGTGGGCGGCGCTAAGCTCCGCACGAAGCTGCCGCACGAAGCTGCCGCAAAATAGTTGCGCAACAGAAAACTCAGATTGGACGGATAGTCTAGCTAGCTGTCTGGATTTACCCTGCAGAGATCTGAGGAGCAGTTAACCATAGTCCTCAGAAATCCACCGAATTAAAAATTCCAACACAAACAAAGCGGAAGGAAACGGGAAATACATGCATCCGGCCAAATTTCCTGTGGCACCGGAGCAATCCCGGAAGTGGAATGTTGTAGATATAGACTAGGTCTACAATAACACCCTACTCTGCAAAGAGTATCAACATCAAGATGTTCAGACGTCTGTCTTTGCAGAAGCATAATTGAGGCCTTTTTTGGGTCCATTTTGCTTTGTTCAGGTCCACTGTTTTTTGGATCAGGTTTCATTGTGGATATGTTCTGACTGTCGTCGAGTCCCTTTTGGATCAGGTGTATTTAAAAAAACGAACAAAAAAACAAGCATGAATTTACAATACCTGCGACCACATATGTGCATGCATTCTCACGACCTCATAAACACTTCACCTCCATGCCCCATTTCTGCCTCCTAGGGTAAAATCTGTGGCCGCCAAAGGGTGGGGAAAGTTATGGACCGACGGAAAAAGCGAGCGATATAGAGCTGCAGGTCACAGCTAAAAATTAATTCATGGGACCCGCGGCCCTTTGCGGCATGTCGTTCCCCCTCCTCTCTCCCTCCATTCCTGTCTTCAGCTATTCTATCAAATAAAGTCCAAAAAAAGAAGTGAAATGAAAAATGAATTTATGCACGGCTTTCTGGTATCTTTTTCTGTTCTGTTAATGTTCAGGAGAGGGCAGACAGTTAAATTAGACAGCAGTAATGAGAGAGAGAGAGAGAGAGAGAGAGAGAGAGAGAGAGAGAGAGAGAGAGAAATGAACAAAGCAGAACTGAATTATATAAACAGGATCCCCAATACTGTTGAATATATACACTGGTATATGACAAAGAGAGGGCCAGGGGGGCAGAGTGGGAAATTACATGTTTTTTTAAAACAAAGAGTAAGAGTAGAGATTGAGTCAAAAACTGCAAGAATATGTGGAAGAGAGGGATGTAGGGTAGCACAGAGCTCAGTAGTAGAGGAGTGAGCTGCGGAAGGGGCTGTGGTGTGTGTGTGTGTGTGTGTGTGTGTGTGTGTGTGTGTGTGTGTGTGTGTGTGTGTGTGTGTGTGTGTGTGTGTGTCCATGTTTGGGGGGGGAAGCAGGTTGTTTATGGTGATCTTGTCACGTTTCGTCTCTCTGGGACAATCAGGAGATTAAGTGTTGAGGAGTGGCTGGGGAGCGGCTGCAGTCACATGCCATTACTCACTCCCTGCATCACAATTAGTGCAAATGGCGCATTACCGGGAAATTATCATCAATATGATATTAAGAGACGCTGGCTAAACCAATCAGGGGGAAAGTGCTTATCCGCTGGTAACCAAAGATGACTCTGAGGCGGCGGCAGCACACCGAGGTGACACTGACATGGCCTCTGAGCCTCGAGACAGAGAGACGGCCCGAGATCAGGAACGAAAACAAACTACACAAAAGGAAACATACCTCTGCCAACGCAAACTGCATGGTCCTAAAATTTGGTGTGGTGGAAAGTTTTTTATATTTTTATGTCAGGATGTGAAAAATCACTCAAAATTAAAAAGCGGCAATACGTTTGCAAATCCAGCAGGTTTCCCTCTTCCCTTTGTGATGGAGTAATGTTTTGTTGATTGGTGTAAGCAATCCTTTTTTTACTGTCTCCACCTTTAATATGTCCGTCTTAAAAAAAACCAAAAACTTTTAATACAAGTTTTCTGCAGTGGTGGAAGAAATATTTAGATCCTTTACTCAGGTAAAATTACTAGTAACAAGTAAAAGTCCTGCATTGAAAATGTCACTTAAGTAAAAGTACATAGGTTAAAATATTAAAAGTAAAAGTACTCAGAAAAGTATGCAGAAAAATCCTCACATTTTAGAAACGATCCAAACAGTTGTGTGTTTAATGGTCTAGTCATTTCAGCTGGACTTGTAGGCCGTTATATTGTTGGGTAGTTTAATTTATAACAAAACATGGTATTTTATAAACTACATGTGTTTTGTGTGCAAAAATCTTAATTTGTAAAGTAACTAGTAACTAAAGCTGATTAATGTAGTGGAGTAAAAAGACAACATTTCTCTCTGTAGCGAAAGCAGAAGTGGCATGAAAAGAAAAGACTCAAGTAAAGTACAAGTACCTCAAATTTGTACTTAAGTACAGTAGTTGAGTAAATGTACTTATCGCACCACTGCTTTTCTGCCAACTATCTCTAAGAGTAACAATTCTTTTTGGTGTTGAATATATTTTTGTTCCTCTTTGGGTTTAAAAGGTGTTGAGAAGTGGTGTGTTTAATTCACAAACAAATCAGTCAGTCTGTGTTACATGGCTCTCATTAACAGCAGCCTGGGGCACAGTCCCCTGTAAGACTTGTGTCGAGGTGCCTCCCATTGACGTTTCCCTTCAGTTCAGGATATCATCTCACACTTACTGAGGAAATTGTCAAAATTAACCTCTGCATTTCCAATGATTCAGTCTTGGAAAAAGACAGGCGTACTGAAAAAGGCGATGAAAACCAAACCCTGGGGAAAATCTCTGCCCTTCTCGTCAGTCCTGGTGGTGACAAGAGGGGGTCAGCCCTATGTTCCTCACGGCCCTATATTCCCACAGCCCTATGTTCCCACATTTCTAAGAATTATTTTCTAAGAAAAGATTTATCTTAAAATTAGGCCCTATATTCCCACAGCCCTATGTTCCCAGGGTTAGGGTTAGGGGTTAGGGTTAGTTACCAGATTTAGCTAAAAGCTACATTCCATCTGTAGTCCATTGCTACTGGATAATAGGTTGGGTGTAACTGGGAAAAAGGGGGATAAAATCTGATACACATTTATGAAAAAGGAAATGTTAGGGCCTAATTTTGGAAACAAATCTTAGAAATGTGGGAAATGTGGGAACATAGGGTTATGGGAACATGGACAAAAGTAGCGTCAGACAACTTTTCAGGTTATATTTATATATAACCAAATGTACAGCAACTCCGCACGTCAGTCAGGGTAAAAATAAAACCTGTGACAAAGCTGGGCCCAGCATCCCGTTGAATGATGAATTTGCTGGAATTTACAAGAGACCAATATAGAGACACAAAGATGGTGCAAATTAAACACGAGAGCAGGATGTCTCCGAGTTTTCTGTCTCCTGATAAGACAGTGAAGAGAATGAAATGCTTGCTTTGCTTTTTTCGGTGAATCACCTTCGTTCACCTCACAGAATAAGAGAGACGACTGCAAATCCTCCCCTTCTAATATCAGCTGTAATTCTGCATTCCTGCGCTCATTCCCCTCACTTCTCCTCCCTCCACTCCACCCCTCTCTCCTTCATTACTTCTCCATATGTAGATAGCCGCACATTATTATTTCCCCTGCCTTATTTTGCTGACACAACACTAGCCAAATGAAGTGAGATATACGGCCGGGCTTATTGGTGGAGATGGCCAATCCCCCTCTGGCCAAAACCATTAACAAAATGGACCACACTTTGTCTCCCAGCGGTTTTAAAACTGTCGTGTGTTGAGGAGGAGGCGGCTATTTTCATAGCTTAATCACATGTACAGTAGGAAATAACAAACAACAAATCAACTCAACTTTCAGCTGTCCGGAGATTTCTGCTAAGGTAGTCTGTGAAAATAAATACAACTGGACGACGAAAACTGGATGAAAACAGGATCCCAAATGTAGCCCATAATGTGCAGCTGTGACTTATTTTTCCATTATAACTAACAGAACTGGGGATTCATTACAGTTTTAGTATATCTGGGTCTGAATGAAAAAAGAATGATTGTACCTACTGATGGGACTGCATTATAATGCATGGTATTATTTGTGCAGCCTTTATTTTTTTAAATATCTTTTCATGTTAAAGTGGCCATATTATGCTCATTTTCAGGTTCATAATTGTAATTTGAGATTATATCAGAATAGGTTTACATGGTTTAATTTTCAAAAAACACCATATTTTTGTTGTACTGCCCATTGCTGCAGCTCCTCTTTTCACCCTGTGTTCAGGTCTCTGTTTTAGCTACAGAGTGAGACCTCTCAACTTCTGTAACATCTTTGTTGGCAGTCGCACATGCACAGTAGATAGGTAAGCTCACAATTGCTAGCTAGCTGTTTCTCCAACTTCAGTAGTACAAGGCAGGATTAGCTGGGAGACTTCTTCTGAACGAGGGCGCACTTCCAACTTTGCGTGGAATACCTGCAGAACAGTGACATGTAAGTAGTTCTATACAATTTATTTTGTAGACTAGGGTGAATTTTTGTGTGTTGTAGCAGTGTTTTGCCAATGAGAACGAGCTAGCGTGCTAGCGTAAGCATGCTAACGGTTAGCTCCCTAGCCCCCTCGTTTCGGCTAGTGACGTAAAAAGCCCTGCCGATTTTGACCAGCTCAAACTTTTTTTCAAAGTTTGTATGCGTGTGGAAGCACCAGGGACACAAAATAACACCCCAAATCCCAGAAAAAGTGTTTTTTTAATAACATGGGCACTCAAAGATGTTTTTTGGTTCCATTTTTCTTTTAATTTGTCTGTTACTTAGCAGGTTATATAGGATAGATGTTTATGAAAGTGTGTAGAGAATTAGGAACTTAGTAGTCCATATCCACGACCTTCCACTTCTGGGATTGCTCCGTTGTTGCCTTCCTTTCGGCCAGATGATCGTCACCTTCCTCTTTCTTTGTGTCGGCATTCTAAACTCCGGTGGCTATATGAGGACTATGGTTAACTGCTCCTCAGATCTCTGCAGGGTAAATCCAGACAGCTAGCTAGACTATCTGTCCAATCTGAGTTTTATTTTGCACGACTAAAACAACTTTTGAACGTACACATATTCCACCAAAACAAGTTCCTTCCTGAGGCTATTTTGCAGAAGCGCTGTTGCTCTGTCTGGCGCTCAGCACTGCCCATGACGATTGTGATTGGTTTAAAGAAATGGCAATAAAACACAGCACGTTTCTCTCCCATACCAGAATGTTGTGTGGACTAGTCAGACCCTCCTCTGCAGCGCTGTGTAGGAAGGTCTAGCAATGCCAGGCTAGGAACTTAGCATAAAAATAAACTAGTAGCATTTGGTGCAGATTGGGACCCAATAGTGCCACCATGCGTCCATTTATGTCGCAATTATATTTTGACTAAGAAGTGCCTATACAGTTTAAAAACGTTAAGTTGAACGTCCTCACAAAACAGGCAGTGCTGGAAGCTGAGCGACATAGTGACTATTTGCAGGGTGTGTGTTAGATACTGTAGTTGGCAAGCTAACCGTTAACCTGCTCAACGGTTTTTGCGATATCTTACGAAAAAGTTATGCACAATTTTTCATGTGTTATCCTATGAATGTCCAGCAACACAAGCGTAACAAAACTACTTAGTTGAGTTAAGGAAAAGTTGTAGTTAGGCTTAAAAAAGGTACGTTTGTTACATAACTTACGTACGTGCCGTTAGGTACGTAAGTTAAGTTAAATTAGTAAGTTAAAATAAATCAACATTGACCCTGGTTCCATCCAGCCCTAGATTATTTGTTCTGGGTGATGGTTCAATCCTAAATGGGATGGATGAGCACATAAGAAGCTGGGTTCAGACTAGTTTAATGATAGCCAGACAGATTATTTTAAGAGGATGGAAGAATGAAGGGGTGCCGTCAATCCAGGAGTGGGCTTGTGAGATGGCTAGGGTGGCGGCTTTTAAAAAGATGTCATATAAACGGTTTGCCAGGTTGGATCTCTATACTAGAAAATAAGGAAAGTACCTGAGCTTTCTATTGTAAGTTCTATGTTTTGTAAGTTGTTAAAGCTATAGTGCGTAGTTTCTGAGGAATTCTAAGTAATGACAACAACACTGTCGTTGCATCACAAGCCTTCCGTGATTCCGCACCATCCCCATCCCTCCTCCACGCAGTTGCTTGTAACCAAGGAGAAAATGGTGGAGTAAAAAAACATGATGTACTCTTCAGAAGAGGTCATTATCTTCACTCGATTTTCTGCGTGCGAAAGTAGCCGGAACACCAATTTCAACATAGCCATACTGAGAAATACAGAGAGAGTTGTGTGGAGCTGATAGTCTTAGTTAGCTTTGTAGCAACTAATTTGGCAATGGCTTGAATGTAACGGACTTTCATTAATATAAAAAAGAAGTTACACACTTAAGCTTTAAAAAGTAAAACATTGTTAATCACAAAAAAATAAGTCAACATTGTCTTTTGGTTTCACACAGACATGAACAGCGATCAGGGTGAAAGTCCTGTTTGTTTGACCCATCCATCCATCCGGACCTCTTCCTTATGCAGCCTTTGTTGCCCTTTATACTATTTCACCTGACTTCCTCTTTAAACGGCAACCCTGCCCGTCCTGGCTCACGACCACGTGGGTTATATACAAATGAAATTTCATAAGTATACGTATGAACAGTGAATGAGAACAGCCTGACCTGCTATCTACCCTAGATAATGCTAGCACAAGGTATTGCTATTGGTCAGCATTGCACATGTCCTGTCAATGTTTACCAAAGCTGAAATAGTACGCAAATATTTTCACTTACTTGAATTGCATTGCTTAACACGAGAACATCACTACAATCCCTTTCTCTAAGATCCAGATTTTTTATTGTTTGCACCTTTAAGCAAAAAAATTCCTACAAATTTCATCCAACACCTAATTTAAATGAACCTGAATTATTTTTCCATACTTGGCTGCCACTAACATGACTCTTGAACACATTGTGCAATTTCTGCCAAATGTAAACGGCATACACTCTGAGTGATGCTGTCAAATGTGATGGCATTTCACCTATGTGGTATGGCTACAGCGAAAGTTTCACACCCAGTTCATCCTCGAGCAGAACCCTAATATTCTCATACAGCATTTAGGTATTGTCGAACCACAGCCACTGTCAGTTATCGTTATTGTCTATCATTGTGTGTATTTTGATGCAGTTCCAGAGTTATATAAAACATATTTTTTACATTTTCTATTATTAATATTACACATTCAGTGGACTGTGCAGCCTTGGTGGAGGTATTTGCTCTCTGGGGGTTTTATAGTTTGGAATAACAGTTTGCTATGTGTGTGTGTGTGTGTGTGTGTGTGTGTGTGTGTGTGTGTGTGTGTGTGTGTGTGTGTGTGTGTGTGTGTGGGGGAGAGAGCGAGAGAGAGAGAGAGAGAGAGAGAGAGAGGGAGGACGAGAGACAGCCAGTGTGGGTGTAGGTGTGGTGTGACTGGCCCGCCTCATTTCACAGCTGTATAGGGATTAGGTGGTGGAGTGCGGTGGGGTAAGCTGTCTCTTTTATCTCATTCAAACATGTTGCTAATTCAGCAGAGAGCGGCTGCCGCGGGAGCCGGTGCCACTAAGCGCTGTATCATTCTCCCTGCCGTGAATAAACTGCTAGTCCTAATCCCCAATCAGCCGGCGTGACACGGATTATCAGCCGCAACAAGCACAGCGACCCAGCGGAGAGGAAAGGAGGTGAAAAGAGGAGAGAGGTGGAGAGGAGAGGAGAGGAGATGAGAGGAGAGGAGAGGAGAGGAGAGGAGAGGAGAGGAGAGGATAGAGAAGTGAGGAGAGAATGAGAGAGGAGAGGAGAGGAGAGGAAAGACAGGAGAGACAGGAGAGGAGAGGAGAGGAGAGGAGAGGAGAGGAGAGAGAAGTGAGGAGCGAATGAGAGAGGAGAGGAGAGGAGAGAGAAGAAAAGGAGGGGAAGAAGAGGTTGAGGAGAGAGAAGTGAGGAGATGTTTTTATTGGTTGTCAAAGTCCCTTTATTGGACCATTTTCAGAAAACAATCACAAAAAAAATCTAAAACAGGAAAAGAAAAGGTCAAAGGCAGGAAGAGATAAAGGGAAGGTAGAGAGGAGGAGCAGAGGGAAAGAAGAGGGTGAGGAAATGAGAGGGTAGTGAGGAGGAGAGGAGAGGAGAGGAGAGGAGAGGAGAGGAGAGGAGGGAAGAGAGGAGGAGGACATGTGACGAAGGAGGTGAGAGAAAAGGAGAAGCTGAAGGAAATAGGGTGAGGGTTAGGAGAGATCAGAAGAATCTCAATCACAGAAATCTAAAACATGTCGAGAAAAGAAAATGATAAAAAAAATAATAGGAGAGTAGAGGAGAAAAGAGGATGGAACCAAGGTAAGGTGAAGAGAAGGAGAAGTCTGGGAAGAAGAAGAGAAGATCAGACTGAGGAAAGGAAGGAAGAGTAGAGGCTGAGAGGAGAATGAGCAGAGAAAACAGGAGACGATGGGAAGAAGAAGGAGAGGATGAAAAATGAAGAATAGTTTGGGGGAGGTTGGGAAGATAAAACAGATAGGAGGAAGACGATTAGAAGAAAAAAGGAAAGAAGCGGAGGATAGGAGAACAAGAATGGAGTAGAGAGAATGAAAAAGAGGAGAGGAGAAAAGGTAAAGATGGGAAAGAAAAGAAAGAGAAGATGAAAAGCAGAAGAGAAGATTAGAGAGGAGGCATGACGAAGGCTGGAGAGGAGAGGAAGACAGGAGTCAGAAAAGCAGAGGAGACACAAAAGGAGAGTAGGAAAGAAAAAGTGACGAGGGAAGATGAAAGGAGAGAATGAGAGGAGAAGAGAGCTGAGGAAGAAGAAAAGGATAGCAGAGAAGAGGACGGAAAGAAGGAGAGAAGAGGAAAGAGGAGGGAAGAAGGAAGGAAGGAAGGAGAGATGATGAGAGGTGAGAAAGATGATTAAAAAGGACAGGGTAGGAAACAAGAGTAGAGAAGAGAAAAGAGAGGAGAGAAGGAAGGAGAGGAGACAAGATGATGAGAAGAGGTTAAAGGGCAGGAAAGGAGAAAAGACAACAACAGGAAGAGAAGAGATGAAAAAGGAGAGTAGAGAAAACAAAAGTATGAAGAGAGTGAAGGGGAGGAGAAGAAATGTGAGAGGTGTAAAAGTGGAGAACTGACAATCACTGACAATTCTTCTGAACTTTCCTCAAAGAGAAGGTACCTGAACGCCTCATGATTAGGGCTGGGCATCGTTTTGAATTTAACAATTCTGATTCAAATTCCGATCCTTTCTTTTGATTCCGGTTGTTCCAATTCTTTGAGGACTGAAGGAGATGAAGCGAGTCACATGCTTATTTCACAGATAAGAGGGACATTTTATTATTATTATTATTTTGATTCAATGGTGATTTACAGTTTTACCGGGCTTTTTAAACGTAAAATAAAACCACACTTTAGAGCGCCGCTTACTGTGATCCTACAAGACAGCAGAGCCTGGAAGTATGGCGGCCGCTACGGAAGCCCAAACTTACGAGTGTTAAAGTCGGAACCGATGATCGGATTTCAAACCAAATTTTCCTAACGATTACAATCAGGGCTTTAAATTGACACCCACCAACCCGCCAATTGCAGGTAAAAATTTACTTTGGCGGGTGCCTGGTTAGCTCACCTGGTAGAGCGGGCTCCCATATATAGAGGTTTACTCGTTGATGCAGAGGAGGCAGGTTTGACTCCGACCTGTGGCCCTTTGCTGCATGTCATTCCCCTTCTCTCTCCCCTTTCAAGTCTGAGCTGTCCTATACAAATAAAGGCCCACAATGCCCAAAAAATTATCTTAAAAATTTAAAATCAACTTTGGCAGGAAACATTGTAAAGTTACTAGCCAATTTGGCCGGTGATGAATGAAGCAAATAACTGTACGTCTGATTGAATCAGCCAGCTGCAGAAACAATGCCACAAGTCAGTGTCGCCAGATTGTTCTGTTTTTAGAATTTTTTTATGTATGTGTTTGGCTTGGAAAACATAATCATTATTGGACAACACTGCTTGTAGAACTAATCCTACATTTCCCATGAACACTTATGTCATGGGAAATGTAGGACAACCGACAACGTGCCTAGCGTGTGCCGTATCAATTACGAGCTACACTGAAACGGAGAAGACAAACGCAACGGCGCAAAACAAACCAGAGGAGCTGAAATGAAGTAGTAAAGTTAGTTCAAATTTCTTAAAATCAGTAAAAAGTTGGCTAGTAGAAAATCTGATTGGCTGGTAACTTTAGAAATCTACTAGCCATGTTGGCTGTTGATCGAAAAAGTTAATTTAAAGCAAATAGTGCGTAGTTTCTGCCGCCCCCATGAGGAATTCTAAGTAATGACATCAAAACTGTCAGCGCGTCCGCGTGATACAAGCCTTCCGTGACCAAGCACCGCCCCCACCCCTCCTCCACGCAGTAGCTAGTAGCCAAGGAGGACACAGAGGAGTGAAAAAACATGACGGACTCTTCAGAAGAGGTTATTATCTTCACTCAGGCTTCGGTCGGGAAAGTCACCGGAAGACACAATCTTCTGAACATAGCCATACTGAGAAATCCAGAGAGAGCTGTGTGGAGCTGATAGTCTTAATTAGCTTTGTAGCAACTCATTTGGCAATAACTTGAATGTAAAGGATGTCCATTAATATGTACATAATACCCCCAACCGGCACCATCAGACACCGCCCACCAAGAGTCTGGGTCTGTCCGAGGTTTCTTCCTAAAAGGGAGCACTAAATGCTTGCTCTTGCGGGACTTACTGGAATTGTTGGGTCTTTGTAAATTATAGAGTGTGGTCTAGACCTACTCTATCTGTAAAGTGTCTTGAGATAACTGTTGTTATGATTTGATACTATAAATAAAATTGAATTGAATTGAATTGAATATCAAAAAGTTACGCACTAAAGCTTTAAAGCCCTGATTACAATAAACACACGATTCCATTGACATAGTAATTTTTAAGACGATTCCCAATTGGAACCAGCTCCCGATGCCCAATCCTGCCCATTATGGATCGCCATGGTTTCAGTTTGTGTGTTGTTGTCGTCCCTGTTGTCTTTGCTGCTTGGTGTTCCTGCACGTGTGTTTGTTTAGCGGCAGATTGAATCCTGCCCGCTGGGCTACAGTCCGTACACGTGGGACAACGAGGTTCAAACAAGACCCGAGAGAGCAGGCCCTTTTACATCTGCTAACAGCTCTCCCTCCAACACGCAGTCGCCCTGCCTCTCTGTGTGTGTGGTGTGTGTTTACTCCTGAGCTAATTGAGATCTAATTGCTGTAACACGGTGTAAAGCCCAAGCCCCAGCCGTCACCGGGGAAATATCGCTAACAGCCAACTCCTCCCGCAGGGGATTGTGGGTAGCAGAGATGTCAGAGCTACTTAGTCTCAAAACAGAGCGTATGAAAACAAACTTTCCCCCTCTGCAGATTCAATGGGGCTGTGCAATGAATTGAATTTTAATCGCGATTACAATTTCGGTTCCCAATGATCACAAAAAAAAATGTAATCGAGAAAAGCAATTATTTCGCACATTAAGTTTTGAAAGTAAACTAGAATGAAGAATGAAGAAAAAAAAGTTCAAACGGGAAAAGTATTAGGTGAAATGTCACAGTTCAAGGTGTTTTCACTGTTGATTTGTTTCACTGTTTTTTAAGTTCAGTAAATACATCCTTCAAAAAGTCAATAAGTAATCATGTTAAATAATCATGATTTAAATATTGACAGAAAAAAATCGCGATTATGATGTCTTCCATAATCGAGCAGCCATACGGCAGCAGTTAAAAAAAAAGACTTCCTCAAATCTGCTTCGTATTCATCAATGTATCCCTTGTGTTGTCCTCGGGGCAAATTTGACCCGTTTTCAGTTTTTATATCAGAAATATGGGTTTCTTTGAACCAAAATGCTCAAAAATAACATGGATGCATGGATGTACGTAATGATTACTTTTATTGAATTTTGGGCGTTTTATTCAATTTTATAAACATGTTTAAATGTTTTTAAAACAGTATCCTGACAAAACTTTGACATAAACCTAAGGCTGTGATTCACTCAACATCCTTTGATCTTAACTATTAGTCAAAATAATTCATAATTTCTGCTTTTTTAACTCAAAAATTAGGTATAATGTCATATAAATTAGGTTTATTGACCATGAATTTAAAAATAAAACGTTTTAAAAAGTGTCAACAGCATAAAAATGCCAAAATTTGGCCTGCCCATGAGAAAGAGAGACATCATGGCTTGCAAACAAGCAAAGTGGCAGTTGGTCAAGACCACACCCCCACCCTCCACCTTGCCCCCCCCTCCTCAATAGCATTTAAAGCTACAGACACAGAAATGGCACATCCTTAGGAAAGCTCATTGTGGGACTGGCTCTAGTGGCTGTAATTCTGCACCAAGGCTGAATTTCAGGAAAGAGACTTCAGATACAGTATTAGGGGACCACTAAGGTCTATATAAAAGATACTTCAGATACAGTATTAGGGGACCACTAAGGCCTATATAAAAGATACTTCAGATACAGTATTAGAGGACCACTAAGGTCTATATAAAAAGAGACTTCAGATACAGTATTAGGGGGACCACTAAGGCCTATATAAAAGAGACTTCAGATACAGTATTAGGGGACCACTAAGGTCTATATAAAAGAGACTTCAGATACAGTATTAGGGGACCACTAAGGTCTATATAAAAAGATACTTCAGATACAGTATTAGGGGACCACTAAGGTCTATATAAAAGAGACTTCAGATACAGTATTAGGGGACCACTAAGGTCTATATAAAAGAGACTTCAGATACAGTATTAGAGGACCACTAAGGTCTATATAAAATAGACTTCAGATACAGTATTAGGGGACCACTAAGGTCTATATAAAAGAGACTTCAGATACAGTATTAGGGGACCACTAAGGTCTATATAAAAGAGACTTCAGATACAGTATTAGGGGACCACTAAGGCCTATATAAAAGAGACTTCAGATACAGTATTAGGGGACCACTAAGGTCTATATAAAAGAGACTTCAGATACAGTATTAGGGGGACCACTAAGGTCTATATAAAAGATACTTCAGATACAGTATTAGGGGACCACTAAGGTCTATATAAAAGAGACTTCAGATACAGTATTAGAGGACCACTAAGGTCTATATAAAATAGACTTCAGATACAGTATTAGGGGACCACTAAGGTCTATATAAAAGAGACTTCAGATACAGTATTAGGGGGACCACTAAGGTCTATATAAAAGATACTTCAGATACAGTATTAGAGGGACCACTAAGGTCTATATAAAAGATACTTCAGATACAGTATTAGGGGACCACTAAGGTCTATATAAAAGAGACTTCAGATACAGTATTAGGGGACCACTAAGGTCTATATAAAAGAGACTTCAGATACAGTATTAGGGGACCACTAAGGTCTATATAAAAGAGACTTCAGATACAGTATTAGGGGACCACTGAGGTCTATATAAAAGAGACTTCAGATACAGTATTAGGGGACCACTAAGGTCTATATAAAAGAGACTTCAGATACAGTATTAGGGGACCACTAAGGCCTATATAAAAGAGACTTCAGATACAGTATTAGGGGACCACTGAGGCCTATATGAAAGCATCCAAAAAGCAGCATGTCATGGGACCTTTAATAAAGCAAAGCTGCAGATTTCAATCAGTTATTGAAATAAGCCGAGCTAAGTGCTTTTATTTGCCTCAGAGGCGGATGTTGCCGCCGAAGAGAGACGCTCATCAATGGCATGAAAAAGAGATGAGGTATTGATAAAGTTATGAAACCAATGTTTCAAAACATGCCACATCATCAGCACAGCAAGATGAGGTATTAAATATACAACTTCCTTTCACAGTGATTATAGAATTACAACTCAGAGAGAGAGAGAGAGAGAGAGAGAGAGAGAGAGAGAGAGAGAGAGAGAGAGAGAGAGAGAGAGAGAGAGAGAGAGAGAGAGAGAGAGAGAGAAAGATGCAACTCAAACCATTTAATGATCCTGATGATGTTTTATTTGGCTCTCAGTAGATGTATACAGCCATCAGAAATGGTCTTAGAGGACCATACCTTTGGTTTTGCATGTTTTAGCCATTTATTCATTACAAACCATGTTCTGCATAATTTATATCACAGTTAGCCTTTTGGCATTTTATGGTGCTGTGTTCTGGAGATCTTATTGTGTTTTGTCTACTAATGTCTACTGTTTCAGACAGACATAGACAGCTAGAAGACTCTTAAAACTTCGGTGAGTTCAAGCTCTGAAGTGATTTTTTTACTTATATGTGCTTTTCTGCATTTTCAAAAATGTATTTTCTTAATTTTTACTATTGATAGCTAGATAAATAAGTAAGAGGCTGCTGAAAAAAAAGTTTCTAGGCCTCCGTTCCTTTTTCTTTCTGTGCAGTGTCTACAGTTTTTCTATGCTTGAATACGACATAATCCAGATTTATGTGTTTAATGTGTGCACACAACTGAAATAATGAAGGTCGTATTATGTTTTTCCACCTTCAAGATGAATATCTTGTTGTCCGTGGTGTTGTAAAGGAGAGATGTCCTTTGTTAAAATGACTTGATAGTCTCGCTGTTTCACTTCCTGCCCGGCTGTCTGAAGGCCCCGCGGCTTGCATGAAAAAGACTACTAGACCCGAAGCGTATCTTTAGCGGGGTGGAGCACGCGTCATGGACACTTCACGCATGCTTCTGGGACACGCCGTGGCTGGTGGCGGCTGGTGGAATATCAAGCATTGACTTGAATGGCTGCGATTGCTCGCGGGGGTCGTGGCGCCTTCGGAACACAGCTCAGACGCGCCCGGTGGAAAATAGGGGTAAATCATCTTACAGCGCCACGGTCGAGCTGCTGCTCTGCCTGGTGCATTCCATACAGACGCTAAAGGGTGGTTTTTTGCATCTGTATCTGACGCTGACAGCCACTGACCAAGCATCAGTATTTTACGAGTTGGGAGTGACAACGGGTTGTGTATCTGAAGCTTTTAAGGTACCTGTATTTCTGGGTGCCCAGTGGCTAATCCAGCAGTTATTTCTACTGTTGGTTGATTTTGGTAGTTTGTGTTAAGTATTGTTTCACTATGCAAGCAAAATAAATCACAAAACATTAAATATGTTCTAAAAACCTGGGTTAGGGGTTCCGTGAATTTATTTTCCGATTTGAATCCCACATCCTCAAAAAAAAAAAAATCATACTAAATGTATAGGAAAAAGATGCCTTACTTTCTTTATTGTTTAAAATAGGGGCCAATCACTGAGACTTATAAATAAAATAATGAATAAACCAATTTGAAAGTGTGTGTGTGTGTGTGTGTGGGGGGGGGGCCCTAGCATGTTGCACAAACCTTTGCATTCGACAAAAACTGTCGTGATGTGATCTAAGTAGCTGAGCCATCTCCATGTCAACTGAGCAAACTCCGTCAGCTGAGGAAGACAGTGAGATGCAGCTGAAAGATCTGGATAAAGTTAGTGAGGGGACTCTGTCTTCTTGGAACAGCAGGATTTTTTTTATTTTTTTATTTGCACAAAGCATACATGGTTCGTATGACTATTAAGGGGATACAACTGCCAAAACATTGTTATGGTCATTTAGTTATGGTTCTCAAACATTTAGCTGGGGATGGACATTAACGCATATGCATGTTAAAGATTACAATAACGATGCTTCACTATGACATGACAAGCATGTATCACCTGCCCCGCCCCCGCCTCATGATTGATCTATAAAAACCAACCAGTTACCACTGTCAAAGCAGATAAATCAACAAATCACATGCATGGATGTGTTTAATCACACATTAGTCTAATGCATATCTCCTGCTGTTTGGGGAGCTTCTTTTACTGCTCACATACACACACACATACACACACATACACATACACACACACACACACACACATACACTTAAACAACAGCCCAGCAGAGCAATCTTCCGCCCCATCAGTGCGTTAACTTTCTAATTTACTGTGTTCTTGAAGTGGAGGAGATAGTGAGTGAACGTCCTGAGGATGGGCTGCTCCCTCACACAGTAGGGGCTGGGAGGCCCCCTGCAGACCCGACACACACTCACACACTGTCACTGTGATACACACCTTGTCTACACACTGGGTGTCATTGTGATGAGATTATTTTGTGTGTTTGCATGTGTTATGGAACTATCAATCCAAAATGAAAATTCAAGCTAGAATCAATATGCAAGTCAGGATCTGTTTATCTAAAATAAGGCAGATTAATCCATTCCATATTGAACTTTGACCCGGTGCCGTTCTAGCCACCATTGGACTGTAAAATGAAGGAGGGAGACGAGAAAGCGCTGCCTGGATCATTGATTGGAACCTTTACTTATAAAAATCTTCTTCCTGAATAGGGTTGGGTACCGAAATCCGGTGCTAAAAAAGCGAAGATGGGGCCTACCTTGATCCAGCTTCCTCCGACCCGGCGTCCTCAGCTTTGGCGCTGGCTAGCTCGCTCCTCTTTCTTTGTCAGCTGGTGTAGCATCCAACAGCGTTGCCTCTCTGTTGACCATTCATTTTGTAAGCATTTAAAGACATGGACATAACAATAACATCCCTTAATAAGGGGAAACGTCAGTTAAATCAGGAAACGCTGACTCTCTCTGTCTGTCTCCCATTCAGGCTTAACCTTTGACTTGCATATAGTTCATGTCAACATCTAGGTGGTAGTCGTAACTGGGAATTCCAATTTTTTGGCTGATAGTGTCAATACTGGTTTATCTTACTTGGTAACAAATAATACAAATCAAATCAATTATAACAAAATGGCTGTATTGTGTCAGCTAGTCCACTGTTCAACTCACTGACAGCATGTATGGCAATACGGTTAAATTAAGAATGAGTTTTGTTATTTGAGTGGATTCTGCATGGTACCTTTACATTAACTTACATTGACAACATCTTGGTGCATTTGAATTGCGTTTATGGAGTTTTTAGGCACAGGTGTCATAATGATAATCCATGTCGTCCACTGAAATATAATTCAAACAATACGGTTATAAACATGCAACGAAATGTACCTGATAGTGTCCTCAACAAACTTAATGATGATAAGGCAACTGTTAACTGATTTCATGCTGTGAATGTGAATTATTAACTTTAGCCACATAACGTTAGCAGTACTTTGTCAGGGTCATTTTCTAGCCTTAGATTGGTTTCTCATGAGCACGAAATACTTTCCTGTGTGCACCAGAAAGTTTGTTGTGCGCACCAGAAAAAGAAAAGAAATCCCCATGTCCCCTTAGGGGCTCCATGCTACATGCCCTCAAGGCTTGCTGATTGAAAAATTGCTCCAGTTTGTTTTGTGATTAGTCCAGTAATTTACTCATAGCTTACCTTCAACAAGCAGGACGCTAACACAGAACATGTGTGATGTAATGAGATGCAGTATGGATGGATGAGTGTGTGTGTGCTCTGCTTGCTGGTTTAAACGTCACCAGGAGTGCCAGGGCAGGGACAACAGCAGATGAGAGAGGCTGAGCACCAAAGCAGCCGTGAAAATCCTCTCTACATCCTCCTCCTTCTGCAAGCAGATCCCTATGAAATGGATCATCTTTTCTTTCTGCACCTCTTTATCTCATCCCATCCTCCTTAACTAACCCCTACTTATCCTCCGGTCAGTCCCTTTTGCCCAAAGTCTTATTGCCCCACAGTGGAGTTCACTTTACTTCTGGGTTTATCTCTCTAGCCTCTCTCTCTCTCTGAGGGTCCTGGTGCTTCTTCGCCGGTCGCTCTCATTTTCATAAAGCGACGACGTTGTGCAGAAAGAGTGAGTTAAACAGGTAAGTCACGGGGAGCGGGGAGAGAGATGGAGAGACAAAGGTAAAGGCGAAGAGAGAGGAAGCAAAAGTTAGTGGTCAGCAACACCGCGGGCATCATAAATCAGATTTCCCACAATCCCCTGCGGAGGGGCCCTTCGCTCGGCCTTCTGTGGACACGCTCAGCGGGGCGCGGAGCATCGATTGGCGTCGCCACGCCGATGCTGACTGTGCCGGGTTCGGAGGGTGAGAGGGGTGAAGGGGTGAGGTGGGGGTGGGGTGTACTGTATGTGTGTTAATGGTTGTTAGAAATCTGCCTCACCATCAAACTAAAACAGCAAACCAAACCCAGAAAAAAAAGGTAGGTGTGTGTGTGTTTGTGTGTTTGCGCAGGAGAATGTGCAGACTCTGGTCTAATTTCCTCCCCCATCAGCACACCCTCACTCACTTCAACACTTGCCCCCTTCTTCTTCCCAGCTCATCACAATCTTCTGCCCACTCACTCCGGGGCAAACAGGGGGAACAAGCTACCTTCTTCTTGTCGCTGCAGGTTTTGTGTTGAGAGGCTAAGATCCAGCTCAAACAGCCAGAGAGCAGCTGTCAACTCCAAACACCGAACCCTGCAGAGAAAACACAAACCAACATGTCAACTTTATCCGTTAGTATGTTTGAATAGACCTTATAGTCGTATTTAACTCAACTCAAGTGAGCGGGATTGTGAGTTATAAATTTTCAGTTTGCTCAGTTATAGGAACGATAAAAAAATGACTTCATTGGAAAAGTACTTTCAATGAGAACTGTTTGAGACCAAGCATTATTCTGAGTTACAAGGACAGTTCCTGGCAATGCAAGTTGTCTATTTTAAGATTTCCAGAAGAAGCAGAAGCAGAAGTTTCACAGTAAACACATTAAGCTGAAATTATTTGTCTGGCTAAATACTTTAACCAGGAAGGGAGGAAATTATTCTATTTTTTTTTCTGGTTTTTGGTTTGGTGGAGTGACGATAGATAAGAGATGGCTGACATCTTCTCCTTTCTGAGGAAATCAGGGCTGGGTTACAAAAATAATTGATTATCCAATGAAAATCAATCTTTGATATCAAATCAAATCAAATTTTATTGAATCGGGACCTTGTGAATCTGAAACAAATTGATTAGAGAAAGCATTGCCGATACCCAGCCCAAGAGAAAATGTATCTATTTTTTGGCGTTATTCCATTACATGGTACCTGCTCGCCTCGACTCTACTCTGCTTTTTTTGGTTTTCCATTATGAACAAAATTTTCTGTTACCTGCCAAAAGGTACTTTTTTTAGTACCACATCCGTCGAGGTTCCAAGCGAGCTGAGGCGATACCAAAAGGTGACGTGAAAACCTGCAGACTACTGATTGGTCGGAGAGAATCATCACTAATCACCGCGTCATCATTGCTAGCGACAGACGGGGGTGTCCTCAATAAACCCGCCATTTTTAAATAGTTTAGCCAGCTGTGTTTTTTTGCCGTCTCCAGCTTCTTCTGAAACAAAACGTGTCTTCTGGCAAACAGCCGCATGCCGAGAATCAAAAACAACACACCTTTGACGTTCTGTGTGTGTGTCGCGTTAGGTCACGGCAGTTTCCTGCGGCGTCGCTATGACGACTAGCCACAATCACCTCATGCCTGAGGCAGTACTAAATCTGCAATGGAAAAAGGAGGACGGGGCATCGTGGCCGAGTCGAGCCGAACCAAGTAGAGCTGGTACTAGCAGTGGGTAAGCACCATTTGTGGTTTGGTGAAGTGACACTATAGATCCAAGATGGCTGACTGTGTCATGCAGACCCAAAAGTCTTTAGGTTTGTATCCAATCAATTCCAGCTGATCACCTCAGCAGGTGAGCTTGAGCATCTTCTCCTTTCTGATATGTGAACGTCTCCACCTCAGCCAAGAGTGAAAACTGTTTTGTGTTTTGAAGCTTTTTGATTTATTTATTTCTGGCATTCCTTCTCAGGTTTTTTTTACGTGAAAATGTGCATATCACTCTATTTCTGCTGCCAGAAACAATGTGACGGAGCTGCATGGGCCTTCCCCACAGCTCTCCTCCTCGACTACTTCTTCTTCTTCTTCCATCCCTCCCTCACCCTCACCCTCTCCTTCCTTCCCTCTTTCTTTCTATCACTCTCTTTCATAAATTTCATTAACACACAAATTCCATTAGCTCCCTCACTGGCCCTGCCTCTCAGGGTTAACAACTTTGCTTAGCCATGTAAATTCAGAGCTTAGTCAGGCCGATTCTCCACACAGCCACCGCCAGATGCATGCTGTCCTTTAACGCTATCTTTGGTTATGTTCATGTGTGTAAAAAAAAAAGTGTTTGTGTGTGTGTGCATGTTGGGCTCAGGATGTGAGGTCTGTGTAAACCTCTTCCAGCAGATAATCTGGATAGTGTGTGTGTGTGTGTGTGTGTGTGTGTGTGTGTGTGTGTGTGTGTGTGTGTGTGTGTGTGTGTGTGTGTGTGTGTGTGTGTGTGTGCATCTCCATATCATATACATACTGTACATATTCTCAGGGTCTGGTGTATGAAGTGGAGGCGGATGGACACTTATCTCCCGTGGACAAGACCGAGGCGTCTTAGCGCTGGCCCCACTCGGCCCTCCTCCTCCCCAGCAGCCCTCATGTGACCTCCTCCTTCCCTCTGTGAGGCTTCAACACACAAACCCGGGAAGATTTACTCCACGTTGGCACCACCGTCGGCTCGCTGGCTCCCAAACAAAAGTGAAGCAGCTTAAAGTGATATTTCACTTCAGGGGAACATTTTATTCTCTCTTTTTTTACACAGGTATGTCCAGGAATGGACTGCTGCTGTGTTCAAGTTTTTTTTTTTCTGACTCACTTGTAACTCTATAAACAGAAACATATGTTTTTATGTGGGTCAGTTGTTGTGTTCTCATAAATTGTTTTTTTTTTAAGTTTTGCTTCTACCTCTAGGTTTTTAAAGATTCAGGTTGGAGAAACAGTTGAAAATCTTATGATGATCCATACATTTCCTAAATGACTTTATGCAAACTGTTCAACAATGCTCATAGTTCTGTTGTCTCTCCCGAAAATGTTGAGAAAGTGCTACAGTGACAAAAATAATTGAGTCCAGGTTTCCAGCTGGTGCATTTAGCTCAAAGATCTTTGGCTCCAGGGGGTGGGGGGATTTGACCCATGACAAGGAAACATGTCAATAACATTTGAGGGTCAGAGTTCAAGTGGCATAAACCTATATGCTCCATTATAAAACACATCTCTGGGGTCTACAGCAGCGATCTGATGCACTTCCTGCCTCGAGCAGGCCAAGCGAGAGGGGACAATGTCTTCGGGTGGTCATCTTTGACTCCGAGCTGACCCTGCGCACCGCTCGCTCTCAGGTGCTGTTTTCACTCTATTTTTGGAGTAGGCTGCTCAATGGTTTCATGATTGATCGTGATCCGGATCAATGGCTGGCAGTGGCTGGACTCCTGTCCCAATACTGGATCTATAGCGTCTTCCTCCCTGCAGCCTACGCTGCTTCCTTCCTCGTCTGGGACTGAAAGAGGTTTATCAATGAAGTTCAGCTCCCACTCCTCTGTCTACACACTCCAGCCGTTTCCTGACCCAGTCAATGTCCTGTCTGTCTCCTGACACACATGGTCCCTAAATAATGATCCAGTGGTGAAAAGTTGTACCAACAAAGAACCTTGCCCACTGCATTCAAATAATCTTCAAAGGGTCAACAATTAAATGACAAAACAAACACATGTTCTTACTTAAGCCATGTCTGGTCATGCAGATAGTTTCTGTCACCACCTGAACAGGAAAAATGCGCCTCGGCCCTCTTTGTTTGAAATAATGCCACTCGTACACTTTATGTTCTAATTGTATCTCTTGGTCAAATCATGTAGCTGTATCAGATTTTGCAGGATTGAAGATGATATACATGTGCAACTGTGACTTCAATTTGTTTAGAATTGCATAATTTATTGATTGATTTATTGATTTATAGTTATGTGTGAAATAGACCAGACGTAGAAGCATTTGGAAACCATTTTTAGAATACGTTTTATAGCTGTGGTAGTTGTGTCCTAAAATGTCCCTGCTTTGGATATTTATTGGAGGATTACAGGATCGACAAATGGTTCATCCATTAATCTGCCAGGTATTTTTTTGAAAGTGCCTGCCCTTTTCCAAGCAGTTTCCATTGACGGCTTCTCAGATGGTTCTGTGTTAACAACTGTGTTAGTACAGCCATAAAAGCAGCAAACAAACGAACAGGATCAACGGAGATAGATTCTACCAGACTTAAAAAAAGAAACGGCATGTTTCTAACAGTTGTGTGACCAGAGACATAACAAACCCCAGGTAAATATTGGAGATGTATTTGAAAGATGGAGACAACTTAGAGCCCAATAGGACGCTAAGTTGGCAAATTTCCTCCTGAACAGGTAAGCATTAGCTTCAGGCTAATTTATCACAGCCACAAGGGACGGGCATTTTATGTCATTTCAACATTTGTGTACTCACATTGAATTATATAGCTAGCTAGAGTACCCAAGTTGTTACTCACAAAAACAATTGAGACACAGCCAGTAAAGCGATCCCGACTGGTCCTGGCTAACGCCGCTATGCAAACCCTGCTAACTGCTAACGTTATCGGAGGACCAGGCAAGCGGGCCACGGCTGTTTACGACGTGTAACATTAGCCTGTTCAGCGGCCGTAGCCGACACCGGTGAGTTATTTTAAGCCAAGAGAGGGGGGCTATAAATCGGAAAGAGAGGACTGTGTGTTTGCAGTGTGTTTAGCGATTGTTGCTGTAATTCTAAGCCAATAAAGTGTGTTCAGACGGTTGGAGAGGACGGCAAGGTAGTGGTATTTTTAATGGTTCCTACTGTAGTGTGTCTGTCCGTTGGATGCAGAGGACAGCGATGTTGTTTTGTTTTTAGCGGTTCCTACCGTAATTCTAAGCCAAAAAAGTGTGTCTGTCAGTTGGGTACAGAGCTCCACTGAGCACAGGCTTTTATGACTTTCAATATAGCCAGCATCTAACGTTAGCTACTAATGTCTGGCTATGTGAGACAAGCGTCTAGCAACATTGTTGTGGATGCTGCGGTCTCAGCCTGGCAACCTCCGTGAACTTTCTGGGTCTTCTGAGTCTGGGGAGGAGGGGGCGGGGAAGACGACTCCCTCCAGTATTTTGAATTTGTACTGCAGTAACTATTTTAAACACTAGCTGTCAGTGTTATATATTACACCTTTAAACAGATATTTTGTTATTTCATATCAATGTATGATATGTGAATGTTTGTTTATGTATGCACCAACCACCAAGGCAAATTCATTCTAAGTGTTACTTACTTGGCAATAAATAATTTTCTGATTCTGTTTCTGATTATTTGCCATAGATGTGGCATAACTGGCCACATGGTGACGCTACCCATAGCAACAACTGACAATTCCTCCTTTGCCCATTGGATAACTTTTCACCAAATGTCACTGAACCCTGTGAGGTAATTTTTAAATATCTTGCCAAGAAATAGAACAAATATACAGAATTGAAAATATAACCTACTGGGCAAAGGTAACAAAATCTACATATATACACACACATACCTGCACGCACACTTGGTTGTCACACAGAAGTTGGCCAGGGCAGCGGGGAGCAAGGGTGGGAGGGGTTCATTCACCCACTGTGAAAGCACTTTGGACATCCCTAGGATGAGCAAGTACTGTCAAATCCGTCTTGACGACATTGCGGCTTTCCTCTGTGGGATCAGGCCTGGATGAGAGCCGGCTACAGAGGCCCAAAGCCGGGGATTCAGGCCAGCGACTAGCCAGTGGAGCTCGGCTGTCAGTCAGAGCAGGCAGAGGGACTGAAACTCTTCAAACAGCTTCCACAGGATCAAGAAGACCACTCTCCCCAGCTTAGAGGGAGGCTGCTGGAGACACAGATTTGAGAGGAGACAGAAAAGGACGTCATGTGAGACTGAAGTCCAGAATCAGGCCTCAGCCTCCGGCTTTGAGCTTTTGTTTGGGGATAAAGAACAAAACAAGTTATTTAGTTTAGATAAAGATTATGTTCCTGTACAGAAGGGCGATGATAAGACACGTAAACAAAGAGGTGATCAAGAAATGGATGAGGTTTGATATTTATTTGAGTGCTTTGACTCATATTGACCCGCTGTCTGTTTTTACATCCAATGTTTGACCAAGTCAGAGATATTACACACAGACCCACACACACGTCACAGAAAACAGAGCTCTGATCAAAATAATCACACAGTCTGACAACCACACACACACACACACACACACACACACACACACCCGCACACACACACACACACACACACACACACACACACACACACACACACACACACACACACACACACATCACGGAAAACAGAGCTCTGATCAAATAATCACATAGTCTGACAACCACACACACACACACACACACACACACACACACACACACACACACACACACACACACACACACACACACACACACACACACACACATCACGGAAAACAGAGCTCTGATCAAACAATCACACAGACTGACAACCGCACAACACACACACACGTCAGAAAACAGAGCTCTGATTAAAACACTGGTTGAATTACAATCACACAGACTGACAAACACACCCACACGCACAGCCACCTACCCACCCACGCACACACACACACACACACATCACAGAAAACAGAGCTCTGATCAAACAATCACACAGACTGACAATCGCACAACACACACACACACACGTCAGAAAATAGAGCTCTGATTAAAACACTGGTTGAATTACAATCACACAGACTGACAAACACACCCACAGCCACCTACCCACCCATGCACACCCACACCCAACCACACACACACACACACACACACACACACACACACACACACACACACAGTGAAATGCAGATGATCAGTGCACTCAAACTGGGTGCAGTGATACTGGTCTTAAGTGGACCTGTGTGGGACAGCACGGACATGAATAAGTGATGTCAATAAAATCAGAGCATGAGAGCATCAGGGAGCTGTATACAGTATATTACTGTATTTAAACACATCTGCTCTGAGCTGGTGTGTTATATGTGTATTACTGTATATACTATGAATATTAAAAAAACATATGTGAAAATGGCTTACAAATAGCCAATAATACAACCTTTCCAGGTGAAAATTGTATTTACAAATACAGGTTTTTCAATGGAACCACTTGGTAGTGTAACCAATTCTTTTGATAGGCCAATGTCCACTCGAGGCTTATTACTAGCTTGTTCTGGAGCTTTTGACCATCACATGATCAGAGTGTTCTCGGGTCATGTCATTGTAGATGTTCACACTTTTCATTACTCTGAGCCCTTTTAGGACGTCCACGTAAGCTTAAAAGTTGAACCTTAGAAAGCTTTGAACAAGCAAGAAAGTGGAATGTGTTCTTAACTTCTGAAAAACAAAAATGGAGTTTGATATTATACAAATCCTATGGCTTATATATGTAAACATGTCTGCCTCTTTTATAAAAATACAGGTATTTTTTAGTTCTTAATCTGACGGATGATGACACTTTATAGATACACATTATAAACAAAGCTTGTAGTTCTCTTTCATATCCTTCATTACAGAATGAATTCGTAAATCTGTGACCTGCCTCTGCGCTCAGAGGGTTGATGGGAGAAATGGGTGCATGAAGAGGGGAAGAAAGAGGCGGGGGAGGGGAGGGGAGGGAGTTTAATTTTTCAATAGGACTGTCAAGGACACACAGCGGTCCACCCAGCAGCTCCACTCACCTGAAAGAATGTGTTCAGAGACCAAAAAAGAAGCAGGTGTCCTCTTCACACATTTGCACATTTGTTTGTCTTTCCTTGAAAGATTTTAAATATCACAGAGCGGTTTCAGAGCTGTGGAAAAGCAAAGGGTTTTTCTTAGAAAGATCACAAAAGAATTGAAAAGGATAGTTTAGTTATTCGTTCTCTCAGGCGTAACCAAAGGAGCTGAAATAAAAGGACACACACACACACAGACAAACACACACACACACACACACACACACACACACACACAGCTTCCTCTTCCTCCCTGGGTAGCTGTTAGCAGAGTTTCACATGTGTGGAGAAGCTCAATGCAGAGACGGCGGGGAGAAGAGTCGGGGGTCTGGCACTTACAGCAGAGATCACCACAGTAAAATATTTATATCAGGGACACACAAGGCCCTGTGTGTGTGTGTGTGTGTGTGTGTGTGTGTGTGTGTGTGTGTGTGTGTGTGTGTGTGTGTGTGTGTGTGTGTGTGTGTGTGGTGCAGGGAGGGGGTTCTGTGGAGGAGCACTTAAGCAAATACATGTTGAATGAGCGAAGTACATGTGTAACTGTAAAACAACAACAGTCATGTGCTGTGTTTACTGTGTGATGCTTCATGTTTGTTCCGATGGAGGCTAAGGTTGTTGTTTTTTTACCTTAATTTATTCAGGGAAGGTTTCGCAGAGAGGAAACCTCACTTTTGCAGAAAGATCACATTCACACCTGGAAGCTGCCCAGTACAACCACAGCCTGGCCTCTGAGCAGCGCCACTGGAGCGGTTGGGGTTAAGGGCCTTGCTCAAGGGCACCTCAGTGGTGGTAATGAAGGAGGGGCAAGTGCTTGTCTTTTAGATTCATTCAGATATCTTTCACTCCATCCATCCATTTGTCTATCCATCCATCCATCCATCTATCTATACATCAGTCCATTTGTTACTCAGTCCACTCGCCACTCTTCCATTGCTCCATCCAGTCATCCATCTACCCGACCATTCAGCCACCCATCTGTTTGTCCATAGGTCCATCCATTGGGGAATCCATCCATGCATCTATCTTTCATCCTTCAGTCCATCCATTCACCTGTTCCATCTGTCTGTCTGTCCGTCCGTCTCTCTATCTATCTATCTATCTATCTATCTATCTATCTATCTATCTATCTATCTATCTATCTATCCATCCAGTCATTTACCTATCCATTGATCAGCCCGTCCATTCATCTGTCACCCACCCTTCTGTCAGCCAGCCATTCATCCATCTATTTATCTTTTCATCTTTTAGTCCATTATCCATCAATCTATCCATCATTCACCCTTCCTTCCATCATCCATCCATCCATCTATTTATCCATTAATCAATGATTCCATCATCCATACATTTATGTGTCCATATTTCTGTCTATCCATGTTTGTCCTTCGTTTAACCTACACATCTATCCATCCATTAGTCCATGCGTCCATCCATCCATCCATCCACCTAGATAACTATCACACCACTCATATATTTACCATTCCATTTCACCATTAATACTGGGAACACACGGCCCGCATAAGTGTTGCATAGCGTAAATAAGTGCCTGATCGTGTGCCTGGCCTTTCGCACTGGACACGTATTTCTAAGCGCCGGTCACAAAGCGATCCTTCTCTCTCTCTCTCTCTCTCTCTCCCTCTCTCTCTCCCTCTCTCTCCCCGATAGAAAGAGATAGGATGAGTGCGGAAAACTGTGGTAATTGTAGCCTGTATGTGGCTGTGCGCGTGCGTGTGTCACTCTCTCTGTCCGTCCGTCGTTCTCGCTCTCCGTGCGCCTGATCGCATGTCTCGCTGTGAGAAGTCAAGACAGCCAAAATCACCGTAAACCTGGCTGTTTTATTTTGAAAAGTGTTTATTTTGGTAAAATATCCGGCTGCACTGTGGTCTTCCTGTATGTGATTACCTGCCTGGCTTGGCACATACGCTCACGTATCGCGTAAAAAATAGAGGACACCGAAACTACGCAGGCATACGCGGACGCTACGCGCCCGGTATGGCCGGACAGATTGGATAACATGGGCGCCGAAATAAAAATAGCTGCTAGGTTTGAACATGAGTAAGATAAAATGACTTGAGACTCCACTTGGACTTGAGCCTCAACTTGATACTTCTGATCCTCAATATCCTTCAAAGATGTGTTACTCATACATTTGGTGAAGGACCCATTTTGATTTCTTTGTATTATAATTTCTGTCAGATTCCAAGAGGCACACAGAACCACACAGCACACAGCCACCAGAATTGAAATAATAACTTCCCCGTGTTGTTTGACACAATGAAAGAATGTAAAACAAGCTTTTCGGGGAGGCAAAGTGAGCGCAATACTTCCCCACATGCAGCCCCGTCAGATTAGATTAGGATTAGACTGAAGCAAACAGGATGTCATTCTGTGTTAATCTCCCCTAAACTCAGTTTAGCTATACCACAGCTGACAGCTGAGGCCCATTTGGTCTGAGAGATGGCCGGTCGCTGCTGACATTATCAACCTTGCCTCTCCATCCAAACACACTCAACAAACACACACACACACACACACACACACACACACACACACACAACACACAGACACACAGTTTACAGAGTTGGGAAAGCCTGGAAGGAACAAGCTGGCAGCCACCTGAGAGAGTTGATCCACACAAATGCCTCCGTCAGCAACTTCCTCAGAGCTTTTTAGCTACTTTCGTCCTCTAATTCAGCTCCTCGTCACGGCCCAGGTTCACAGTGTTCCGCTCCAGACGTGTTTTGGGTTTGACGTCCCTGAGGTCTGAGGAGAAAAGCTACGCATGAGTCTCTCCAGGTGAGACGGGAAAGTGGAGGAGCGGGAGGCGGCCTGATTTCAATCGACCCCCATATCTTACCCATGTACCTCTCCTGTCTTCTCTCCTTCGTCCCTCTATGTTTGGTCCAACATCACCTCCACCCCCTCTCTCAGTCCAATGACAAGGAGGTCCTGACTGATTGACAGGTCACTCATCAGGAGGGACGTGTTCAGCCTATTGAAATCTACTTATTATCAATTATTCACAGACGCACCTCTCTCACTCGCTCAGTCCTACGACAACGTGGCAGGTAGAGGCTGAACGAGTTACTCAGGGGCTCTGGTCGCCTGCACACAAACAAACAACACACTCACACTGTACATGCACACATTTGTACTCTCTTTGGCATCATCCTTTCCTTAACCCAAACATTACACATGGGACCATTGCGACTGCATGGCTTCTTTTTCTGCTCTCATTTATCCCCATTAAACTTTCCAATTTTCAAAGGACTCAAGCTCAGATATCTAAACATTGATCTATATAAAAATAGAAGGGGTAGGAAAAGATAATCGATTCATGTATGTATTGTGAAAAACAGACCGAAAGCAAAATCATCTATGTTTTGTATAAATGTCAGCGTGACTGACCGACATGTGATGTGCATTATTTTTAGAAAACAATACATTTTTAGGAATGTCTCATGATATATTGTCTCTAGAAGTGTATTATTCAACTGAAGAATCGAATCGGGACGAAAGCATATCATCCCAGCCCTATAAAAAAGTGAGTAGCATGTTAGACATTAAACTATAAATGAATAGGAGTAGCTGCAAGACATTAAGAAAGTCTGACTTTAAAAAAGAAAACATAAAGAGATAACGTTCCCAGCTCCAAGCCTCCTTCTCCTCCCATTACATCCCCACTGGGCTAATAAAAGGATTTCCAGCTTTGTGTAGAATGGAGGACATCTCCTGTTCCCTTTGATGCCTCTATTGAACACTTCTTATTCTCCGAGGTGAGCTAAACGCCTCCTCTCTCCTCCTCCTTCCATCATTTCCTACCTCTTAGCTTCCTATTAACCCTTCCAAACCTGGCCCCAGTCCGCCCAAATCCGGGCTCTGGAGGAGACAGGCTGAAATGAATAAGGGGGCCGAGGAGGGTCAGCAGAAAGGCATGATGGGACTTATCATGGAGCACATATGGGAATTGTGGGGGATTTGAGTGGGAGCGTAGCGGACACAGGAATGGATCAGCCTGTGACATCATTAACCACGGGGAGCTTCCATCCGCTTGGATTTCTGGGATTTCTGTAAGCCAGACGGTGAAGGGTTGGGAGAGGCCGACTGGTCCAAGGGGGAAGTGGTGATTGGCCGAAAAGCTGATATTGTGATTGAATTCGAAATTAAAAAATGAAAGTTGGAGATAGACATAGTGAGCCACAGACAGAGATTTTTTTCTTTCTTTTTTCTGTCTTCTTTGTTCCATCTTTCTTTTTTCCGCTCCATACCGTATCATCAAAAAAATGAATTTAAATATCGTAGACAAACACACATACACACGGTGTGAGTGTGCAGCGCCGGCAGAGTTTGGAAGTGTCAGTGGAGAGGTTTGTCTCTGTCAGCAGGCCTGGCTGCTTGATGGTCGCACTTTGTCGAGGTGTTGTTTTTTCTCCCTTCGTTAGACTCGGCGTTAATTACTAATCTCACGGTCCAGCGCAGGACACTTGTGCTAACGTTAACTCTCTCGCACTAATGAGGGGGAAACCAGACAAACAGAGGGGATTTACAGCACAACACAGGTGCACTATTTCACTGTCACACTAAAACAGACACAAACACTCGGAAAAAGAGGAGACAGACGCTTTTGAGAAAGATGAGTGTATATACTTCATCCCAACTCATTTGTTGTGTGCATACACACAAAAATATACATATGTGTGCAAATGCAAAAGTAACTGGGTACAGATTCATTCATTTGTCTTTCACTTAGTTCTAACTTTTGCTTTGTCATTTTGTAACTTGATCTACAAATAAATGTTATTATTAGACTATTATTATAAGAGTGCACAAGCTCAACCACTCTTACACTTAAACAATCAGAGAAAATCACTCCATGCCTGTTCCTACTGTACAGTGTGCACACACACAACACAAGCAGCAGCATGCTAAAATGCTAAACCAGCAAAATTTCTGCCCCATGCCAGATGCAGCATCACCCCCCCCCCCACCACCACCACCGCCCACCCCCACACACACACGCATATGTGCACACACACAAATACTTTTGTTCTTCTACACTTTTGAGGACCCTCGTTGAATGATAATGAATCTCATATCGCCACAAGTTAGACTTGTTCTAACCCTCTGACCCTTAAACCAAGTCATAACCCTCACATGGCAATTTGAAAAGGTGAGGACCAGACAAAATGTACTTTCTTTCATAAGCTCGCTGTCGGGCAGGAGGCAAAGGGCAAAAGGATCTGATCTGAAAAAAACACTTACCATCTACACTTCCCAAAATATCACTTTAAAAAAATTGCAAACATGTCTTCATTTTCTAAAATTGTTTCAACTTTCCAAAAATGTTCTCAGGAACATGTCCCCACTTTCCAAAAATTTTGTTTTTAACAAAACATGTTGCAAAATGTAGTCACCTTTTAAAAAATATCCACACCTTCCAGACATTAATTCACACTTACTAATATTTTTTCCAAAATCTCCTCACTTTTAAATGAGGCACTTTTTTAAAAAGACGTTTACACTTAGCCAGTCCTGTCCTCACTTTCCAAAAATGTCTCACTTTCCAAAAATGTCTCACTTTCCAAAAATGTCTCACTTTCCAAAAATGTCTCACTTTGCAAATATGTCTCACTTTGCAAATATGTCCTTGACTCTCAGAAATGCCCTTAGTCACCAAAATGTCCCTACTCTCAAGGTTTAAAACTCCAATTGGTCCTCATAAAGACAGAAACACACACACGCACACACACACACACACACACACACACACACACACACACACACACGCACGCAGGCACACTGCACACACACACACACACACACACACACACACACACACACACACACACACACCTTCTCCATCCTGCCTCGGTGTGCTGCCCCCTGAGGGACGCCACAATTAATGACCCTACTGATGAGTGCTGGTGGGGCAGGCAGCGTCCTCTGCGTACATCATGACCGAGGTGAGCTGTGTGTGTGTGTGTGTGTGTGTGTGTGTGTGTGTGTGTGTGTGTGTGTGTGTGATCAAGATAGTGCATATGGAGGAGCTGAAGGAGGCTCCTCAGGGCCCAAGTGATGTCACATAGCACAGTGCGTCAGCTCGCGCATGTGTGTGTCGTCCAAACTTTAGTCGCTCGTTTCCCAGCGCCAGGCGAAGGGTGTGCATTGACGGACCGGGTGTGTGTTTTTGCTGAGGTGTGTGTGTGTGTGTGTGTGTGTGTGTGTGTGTGTGTGTGTGTGTGTGTGTGTGGAAGTGCGTGTGTGTCGGAGGCAGACGCAGCATTTTAAAGCTCGGGCTTCAGCACAAAGAGAGCTGCGATAGCTAACTATCAGCGCTTTAGCTGAAGCGTCCAGCTCTAAGGGGGGTGTTGGGCTGCTTCCCCCCCGCCCGGGAGCTTCCTGCCCACCCTGCATCCCTGCACTACCCTCCCTGTGGCCCCGTAGCTTGGCAGGGTGATGAAGGAGAAGCTGTCGATAGGAAAACAGGCCACGCAGAGGTTCAAACAAACTGCTGTTAGAGACACAAACTAACAAGCCTCAGGCCAAGGCCTCTTCTTCATCTCTCTTCTTCTCTGTTCTTCTTCTTCTCTGGTCTTCAACGTCTACTTTCCAGTTGCTCAAAGGGTCCTTTAATCATGCACGTCACGGATTCCACTCTCTTCAGCACTTTGTGCGTTTGATTACACCTGTTTATGTGCTGGTGATGTTGTTTGCTCAGCCACTCTCTGTGTGTGTGTGTGTGTGTGTGTGTGTGTGTGTGCGTGTGTGTGTGTGTGTGTGTGTGTGTGTGTGTGTGTGTGTGTGTGTGTGTGTGTGTGTATGTGTGTGTGGGTTCTCTTAAACCAACCTGCTGACACAAGGTCTGTCCAGTTCAGATACCGTGCACCGAGGGCATTTCTGAACTCAAAACTCTCCTCCATTTCTTCAAAGTTTACACTGACATAAGTGCTCACATTTACACTCCCGCTCAGCTCCTTCATGTGCACACATCGCCTCGCTGTGTGTTTTAGCTGCAGGCTGGACTGACATTACACATCAGGGCGGAATCCTGATTTTTGCAAAAAGACACAAGCGACAAGCTGCTGGGTCAAACTCAGCTCATTTCTCATTTCACTTTGAGAATGTGGAGCCAGTAAGGACAGACTATCTGGTCTAATATATGACAAATACATGAATACATACAACATGTTGAATCAGAAATTGTCATCCTGTTTTACCTCTAATCCTGCTGTGGGTATGCTTCTATTTCTGCAAAAATATTAAAGAATATTTTCAGTTTATTACAACTTCGGTCATATGTTTGTGGCTTATATATTAGCAATACTGGTATTGTACTCACCAAAGTAATTGATCACAGCACAGCAATGTCACTAAAGTCAAACAGGGTAAGAAACACAAGCCAACAGGTGATCTGACCTGACATTTTACAAATACAGTTCTGTTAAACTGTGGTGAGGTTCATGATATCAGTAGCAGATATGGTTGGTGGAGGATTAATACATGCAGATTATTATATTAGGTAGTGTAGCCCCGTAGTTTTGATGTCATTTCTGGTGAAAAGACCCCACAAACAGCACTCCCCCTCTCCACCACTGCCTTTCGGCAGATTTTGTCCAGTGCAACGAAAAATCCCAGAAAGGATTTTCCCCCATAGGCCACCATTGTAAAAGAGACACACTGCCAAGACACCTCAAACTGTAATCAATGTCGATTATGACTCTTTCTATTCATAATTTTTAATCCATGGACTTTTGATGGTATATCTGCGATCTCAAGATCCCTTTGAAGACTTCTCCCACAGAGTAACCTTACCTGGGTTATGTCTTGGAGTCAGGCCAGGGAGGCACCAAGGATAACGTGGTTCTGGTGGCTTGGCCCAGGCAGTCTTGGCCCAGAAGTAAACGGTTAGAGTTCCTAAAAGGACATATATTGTCCAACAAAAAGCAGTAGATATATGTCTTTCAAGATTAAGGGGACTTTCACACCTACCTCGTTTGGTCCGGACTTTCAGGCTTTTCAGTTTGATCCGAACCAAAATTACAGGTGTGAAACCTCCCCCGGACCACGGTCCGGATCAAACAGCCGAAATTTGGTCTGACCAAAAAAGATAGTCTCGGTCCGGATCAAACTGAACCATGGTCCAGTTCGTTTTTTGGTGTGAAAGCAATTTTTGGATGGTTCGGACTTTCGGACCAAATACAGGAAGCTCTGGCAGGCTATCATTGTGTTATAAGACCGGGGAAGCTCCTTTAAGGAATAGCTCGGTGCTTAGTGTGTACGTGAAAGAGTGTGACAGTGAATGCGCTCAGAGCAGACAGCTGTCGGCTATCAAAGCAGAGAATAAATCAGAAGTTTACTTGTTAAGTGGTAGTAAATGTAGGCTACAGTGTAGGTTTCAGTTTGTCTCTGAATAAATGCTGCAGCTCCTCAAAGCCCAAGTAAAGTTCCCATGTCTTGTTTCTCAACAACGCAACAAAACAAAAAGAGCCACGACAGCACAGAGAGAGCTAGCCTGGTCCTACCAGACTCTGGTACATTTCATTGGTCCAGAGAGTCTGGCCTCTCTCCATTGACAAGCGTTAACTTCCTTGAAGGCGGGTACTTTGTTGAAGTTTAAAACTACTGGCTCTGCCCAGAGCCACTCTGGATCTGCCACAACCAATCGCTAACGTTTGGTCATGACGTATGTCATGCGTATGTGCAACAAGAGGAGAGACCATCAAGGCTATTAGCATTAGCATCGCTAGCGTTAGCCTTAGCCAACTCCTTCACCACTAACGGAGCGAGCTGGAAAATCAAACTTTTCCCAAACCTCGTGGGGAGGAGGGCCACAACATCATGGCCACCAACAAAACTCAGTAAAGATTCTTCTTGCTCGGGATTTAACTTCTGGATATTCGGCCGCGTTGCCACAACGGACCGAATGGCTTCGCTCGCATCTTTCTAGCGCACATCCTCAACGTCATCGTTCTCAGCCACTCCCTCTGTTTGCTGATTGGACCGCCAAAAACTTTGGTCAAGAAAACCCAAGAATATACCGCAAACCCAGACGGAGTACTGAAGCAAAATGAAAATTGAGCGGAAGTACGTAGGAGGGCGGAGCCAGGCTAGGGGAGAGCAGCAGTCAGTTGGAAAAACTCTGACACAGAGAGAGGATACGAGAGGACGGTGAGGCCCGTCTACAAATCAATCAATTACAACTGTCGGGAGACGCAGCTCACACATGTGATGACGACAGGACGTAGTTTACTCTCGTACGGTTCTTTAGTGCGCTCGCATAACTGCAGTGTGAAACCAAAACTTACCGGATCAAATGCAAAAACATGAACCTTGTTTCGGACTTTCAGGCGTGAAAGCCCCCTAATTTGGCTGTGCAAGAAGCAGCATGGTGCAAAATAAGTTAGGGTTAGCATGCAAAGTCCTTTATTAGCTACTTGTTGGTTTTGAATGAATAATTTTTGGAAGGTGTTTGTCGTTGCCACACAGACTTTGTAGCAGTGATTTGATGATAGGGGTATAAAGGGTCCTGTGTATGTGTGATGAGAAGCAGGGGTGATTCTAGGATCAGACCTTTAGGGGGGCTCAGCCCCTAATGAGAATGTGACACAGATACAGTGCCTTGCAAAAGTATTAACCACCCTGCTAAATCAGTAATTTCACTGGATAACAATGAATATATGTATTTATTATTATAACAGATGATAAATGCAAAATATTGAACATATGGGCACCTGGGTGGCTCACCTGGTAGAGAGAGCACCATATGCAGAGGCTCAGTCCTCGATGCAGCGGCTCAGGGTTCGAGTCCGACCCGTGGCCATTTGCTGCATGTCTTCCCTCTCTCTCTCCCCACTGTCCTGTCTATTATAGGCTAAAATGCCCAAAGAAATATCTTTAAAAGGTCCCATGGCATGAAAATTTCACTTTATGAGGTTTTTTAACATTAATATGAGTTCCCCCAGCCTGCCTGTGGTCCCCGAGTGGCTAGAAATGGCCACTGGGCCAACCGAGCCCTGGGTATCCTGCTCTGCCTTTGAGAAAATGAAAGCTCAGATGGGCCAATCTGGAATCTTGCTCCTTATGAGGTCATAAAAAGCAAGGTTACCTCCCCTTTCTCCGCTTTGCCCGCCCAGAGAATTTGGCCCACCAATGAGAGAGAGAGACATCATGGCTTTCAAACGAGCAAAGTAGCAGTTGGTCAAGGCCATACCCCCACTCTCCACCTTGCCCCCCCCTCTCTCCTCCTCAATAGCTACAGACACAGAAATGGCACATCCTAAGGAAAGCTCATTGTGGGACTGGCTCTAGTGGCTGTAATTCTGCACCAAGGCTGAATTTTGGTGAAAGAGACTTCAGATACAGTATTAGGGGACCATTAAGGTCTATATAAAAGAGACTTCAGATACAGTATTAGGGGACCACTAAGGTCTATATAAAAGAGACTTCAGATACAGTATTAGGTGACCACTAAGGTCTATATAAAAGAGACTTCAGATACAGTATTAGGGGACCATTAAGGTCTATATAAAAGAGACTTCAGATACAGTATTAGGGGACCACTAAGGTCTATATAAAAGAGACTTCAGACACAGTATTAGTGACCACTAAGGCCTATATAAAAGAGACTTCAGATACAGTATTAGGGGACCACTAAGGTCTATATAAAAGAGACTTCAGATACAGTATTAGGGGACCACTAAGGTCTATATAAAAGAGACTTCAGATACAGTATTAGGGGACCACTAAGGCCTATATAAAAGAGACTTCAGACACAGTATTAAGGGACCACTAAGGCCTATATAAAAGAGACTTCAGATACAGTATTAGGGGACCACTAAGGTCTATATAAAAGAGACTTCAGACACAGTATTAAGGGACCACTAAGGTATATATAAAAGAGACTTCAGATACAGTATTAGGGGACCACTAAGGCCTATATAAAAGAGACTTCAGATACAGTATTAGGGGACCACTAAGGCCTCTATAAAAGAGACTTCGGATACAGTATTAGGGGACCACTAAGGCCTCTATAAAAGAGACTTCAGATACAGTATTAGGGGACCACTAAGGCCTATATAAAATAGACTTCAGATACAGTATTAGGGGACCACTGAGGCTTATATAAAAGCATCCAAAGAGCACCATGTCATGGGAACTTTAAAAAATAAATGAAATTGAACAACAAAAAACTAAGAAAGTCACTTCATGGACTACCAGAATCAAATGATAATGAAGTGTAAACAATAAATAAATTGTTTGCCCTTTGTCACTAACACACGTTTGCAAACTCTAACTTGAAGGGCTTGAGCCCCCCTAAAAAGGGTCTAAAATCGCCACTGATGAGGAGGGAGAGGAGTGGCTGTCGTGTTCCCAGTCGGCCTGCAGGGGAGGGCATTGGCGCCCTGAAATCTGGATGAAGAAGCTAGCGAGTGTCCCCTGCAGCATGTTGTCATGCAGGCCTGACTGTCCTGTGACCTTAGATGCTGCCCATGATTAGTTTTTATGAGGCCTAATGAATGCTTATGCATTCTCCGACCCGCTCTGATTAATATTGATGAGATCTCAGGATTGCTGACATGCACCTTTCCAGAAAGGCTTGATTATGACCTGTGCATGTTAACACACACAGAGGGACGGTCAGGTGGGGATTTTCAGCCTGAACATCCCAACACTGTATAATAAGTTGTGGGGATATCACAGTGCAGATTAGGGCTGCACGATATGGGGGAAATATGTTCTTGGAATTATTTAGACTGATATTGTGATTGCGATATGATTCACGATAATGGAGGAAATGATCATTTTTGTATATTTCATTAAAAAATAATACATTTTAAAAATTAAAATGATTTTAGTGTGATTTTTGTGAGGATCTGTACCAAACAAAGATTTTTTTCTTTAGTCTGTAGGATATGATTTATAGTCCTGGACATCTCTATAGCACCACAATATTAAATTTAGAATGGTTTGACACATATTTTGCCTTTAACAAATATTGTGTGTCCCCCTGCGATTTGGATATTGCACTAGTCCATATTGCGATTTCGATCACCTGGTCCTCCCATCGCCGTGATTACTCGTAGATGCCTGTGTGTGTGCTTGTGAAAAAAGATGAACAATACTTGCAGTCCAATATTTTGAATCTGGGTTTGTGATTTAAACGAGTGAAAGCAATGATCAACAACCGCTAAATCAGAGAAGCCTGGTAACTATTTTAACCCTCTGAGGACCAAAAACGCACCAGCGAGTCCAAACGATGTTTGACAACACTTGTATTCAAAAAAGCGACATTACAAAATTTTCATTTTAGACATTTTATGCTACTGTTGTGAACCCAAGACTTTTGTAAATGCATTTCCATCACCAAAACAAGTGAGTGTAGGTATGTTTTCACAAAAGATTTGAGAAATTTCAAAAAGCGAACATCAACTTTTCAGCTTTAGGGCCAAATGATCTCTTTACACATTGCTCTGGAACCAATTTGGGCCTCACTTTACAGAAAGCTGAGTTTGTTCTGAACATTTTGACATGAAAGACATGGGGATCAGGTTATGTAAAAATACCCTTAAAAGGTGAATTTAAAAAGATATGTAAAAATGCCCTTTGACTTCAGAGGGTTAAACGCGACTAAAGAAATTCTTAGCCGACTAATGCTTATATGGTTTTGTCGACTAATCGATTAGTTGATTTAATCGACAGATCTGTAAAACTGAAGCCTGGTTGACACCAGACCCTTCTCAGTTGTAACTGAGAGTGGGTCTGGGGAAGCTTCATTCACAGCTCATTTCCAAAGGGGCGTCACCAACGGACGCCGCTCAAATGCCTCTGGGCGCAATTGGATAGTCCTTCAACCAATCAGACCAATGATCCAGGTGACGTAGCAGCGACAGCGGCATCAACTGGTTGCTGCGCTTCGGTGTCCGTCATGTTGAATGTAAACAAAAAGCTGCTGGCCGTCGCTGCGCTGTCGTCATCGTGTAAAGCCCGCCTCAACGGTTGTGATTGGTGCTTCGAATGGGCTCTTGGCCAGACGGACTTGCAGAGCAACTCTCAAATTTGCCGGAAGTAGTCAGGACTTTCCCAGGCTAGTAAAACTGAGTTTATCCACAAAGAATCATGCGAAAGCACCACTTTACAAAGTGGGTTTACCAGAGATGTAAAAATAAGTCATTCAGTATGAACTTCTTTTCATAAAAAAGGACTAAAGTCTATAGAAATCTTAGTCGACTAAGACAAACACGACCGATGAGTCAGGTCAATCACAGATCCGTTAGTGTGGCAGTGAATTCAGGTGTTTTGCTTTTTAAACCCAACCTCAGTGATCAGTGAGTACATTTACATGCACACCAATATTCCACTATTATTCTGAATGTAAAAATATTCCGAATTTGATTCAAGGTCATGTAAACAGCATATTCTGAATAAGACCTTTTTCCGAATATAGCATTTTCCGATTAAGACATGTGAGATATGCCAGTATTATTCGGGTTTTAGAGGCATTCTTTGGACATATCAGAATATGCGTCTCAATCGGGGGGTTTTCTCGCAGTATACGGCCTCTTGCCTGTTTACAGCTTACCGTCAGCTCTGTGCGTTGCTATGGTTGCTGTACACAAACCAACCAGCCAACAATTTGCAAGGTGGCGGACCCGGTAGAGATGCATGCCCAAAAGATAAGAAGGAGAAACACAGCTACTTTTAAACATTATCAAAGACCTGGATATCAACAGGTTTTTGGATATGCGCACACATAGCTACGCTGACCTTTTCAAGAAGCTGGTTGAAGGAATGAAAGAGGGAGGCTGTTCGCATGGTCGCATAACTCCACCTCTGCTGGTAAACTTTGAAAAAATTATATTTTGCACGACAAAATGTAAACGGGAATATTAGTGGTATATTCACTTTCATTAGCCATGTAAACAGCTTAGTCAGAATTTCGTCTTTTTTGGAATAAGGGCAAAACCCGGGACATTATGTGTATGTAAACGTAGTCAGTTTCATCTTGGAGCAGCAAAAACAACAGTTTTTTTATAAATCTGTGTATTTTTTCATCAAAACTGAAAATGCTGGGCCTCAAGTTAAAAAGAAACTTTTTGCATGTAAGTGTGCTTGGTAAGAGGCAGGACATGCATGAATGATGAAGAAGTGGACTCACCTCACTCAGGTGAGTGTTGAGCTGTCAGTCATTATTAGTACCTGGATTTAGCCCCGCCTTCAATAATTCAGGAACATGGAGGGTAGAAATGGACTGTCCCCATTAGAGCCACCTGTCCATCACAGAGCTGTCACACATTTACACTGCATCACAGTTAAACCCACGGACTGTATCTATTAATTAGTAGCTCTCCCGTTAGAGAAGGAAACAGCATTCAAATCAAACTTCTCTACCTGCAAACACGGAACAAACATCACGTTTCTCAGTTTATGCAGCAGCTATGTCTGCGTCCACCAGCTGTTTGTGACTCACTACCAGCTGTTTGTGACTTTGTTTCACAAAGAGACCAAAAAGAGAAAGAGAAACGTAAAGGTGGAATGACAGGTGCGGAAAAGGGATCCCTGAATAATTCAGTGAGTGGTCTGACAAGATTTCATCTCTCCGTTGATCATACTTCCTGCTGCTTTTACCTTTCCCTGCTCATCCTCCAGCGTTACATCTTGCATCTGATTTTCATTTAGTCCACTGTAATCACATTTTAAGCCTTATTTTACCGTCTGAATATGGCTTATGATGAGTGTTTACAAAATTGTTTTGTCATTTGTGAAATGTTGTTTTGTGGCCTTTCATTTCTTTATTGTGCCTCGTATTTCTTTTCTCAGGGGAAATTCCAAAAACAGCCAACACAGGATGATGCCTTTTAAAATAAAGTAATATTAAGGCAAGTTAAACTGCTAACATTATAGCACATAACAGACAAGTGCTTCTTATTCATCGTTCGTTTGTACTTATGCCTAGGAAAAGTAGCGGACTATACTTAGTATATATAGTATAAAGAGCGATAAAGTGAGTGAATGAAGGAGGCTGGAGTGGATGGATGGGTCAGGCAAACACAGAACTTTCACCCAGGAGACCGCTGTTTGTGTCCCATGTGAAAGCAAAAGTCAACGTTGACCGATCTTTACTTAATTTTGTTTCATAACTTAATTGACTAACCATACATAACCATATACATAAGCTACTTAACAAACTACTTATGAACGCGACGATGCAATACACTCTATTATCCCTTTAGGGAAATGTGTTCTAGAGTCCAAGCTGCCCGCATAAATAATGCCTCGACAATTATAAACAAAACAACACAGCACCAGTAGCCGTCACAACAATAAATTGCACATGAAGTATTGCACACATCCCATGGTAAAATAAATTGCACATAACACATATTTCCCTCACCCTCCAGTAAAACATCATGAAACTATTGCTCAATCTCCACAGCCTCAAGCAGCATTTGAACCCCAAACCACAAACGTTTTCTAGACGTAACCAAGTACTTTTGTTGCCTAAACAGGCTCTGCACTGCAGACGCACGGAAAATTTGTATAACTTTTTGTAAGATATCATACGAACCGCTGTATGAGGACACGTTGACCCAGTAGTGGTACATTCAGTTTGGTCGTGCCTTCCAACAAACAGGATAGGCCGCATTTTTGGTTGGGAAGCCAGTGGGGGATCATGTCTTTATCACTCCAGTGTTGACTCCTATAGTTGGGACGTCTGCACAGTGAGCTGAAGAAGTGGGGGTAGAACAGGACACAGGGAAGTTTAGCAGAGAAAAGAGCTGTGGTGGAACAGACTGTACATCCTTGAATTGGCAGAACATCGTAAAAAAAAACACTGTTATCATCACTATATTAGCTACATCACTGATTCTGAAATCACCTAAATCATGCTGAACTTTGACTGTGTCCCAGTTTCAGTTTCCCTTGTTTACGGACCCAGGTCCTGGACAAGACAACCAAACTTTATCAGCTAATAATACCAACACAGAAAACACCAGTTTAAATTAGCTGAAAGCAGCAGAAAAGTTATGTTACAAAACAAAATGACTCATTTTACTGGACAGCCATAAATCATGTTTAAGTATGATTTATTAGGACGTATATTAGTGGGATATTTAAAATAACATTTGCAGCAAAGGTTAAAGAGACTTTAAATGTCTCAACACTCTGAAAATTATAGCATAAACATCTACAACAAACTGTCTTTTAAACTTTTTTTCTTTTCTTTTTTTTTTTACTGTTGTTTGGTTCATTTTAGTTTCTATCTTCTACTTTCTGGTTTGTTTCGTTCCCTCTCTCTCGTCCGCCTTGTCTTTTCTCTTATTGTGTCTTTCTCCTCATGTCTGTTTAATGCCTGCTGACTGTGCATTTCCTCATCAGACACAAACATGGATCTCTTTCTCTCACACACACACACACACACACACACAGATACACACACACACACACACACACAAACACACATGATATCTTTCTCACACACACACACACACACACACACACAAACACACATGGATATCTCACACACACACACACACACACACACACACACACACATATATCTCTCTCACACACACACACACACACACACACACACGCGCACACACATGGATATCTCACTCTCACACACACACACACACACACACACACACACACACACACACACACACACACACACACACACACACACACACACACACACACACACACACACACACACACACACACACACACAAACACACATGGATATCTCACACACACACACACACACACAAACACACACACACATGGATATATCTCTCTCACACACACACACACACACACACATACGCGCACAGACATGGATATCTCACTCTCTCACACACACACACACACACACACACACACACACACACACACACACACACACACACACACACTCTCCGTGGACTGAGTCACAGCACTTATGGGAAATAAAGTCCTAATTGGAGACAGGTAGAGATCGCGGTGACGTGACGATGACACTGCCACAGTTTAAATCTGTGTTGTTTAAAAAACCAGCAGAAGTGTATGTACAGTATACGAAAATCTTTGTGTGGTTGAGAAAATATGAATAAACACTGAATAGCTAAAGTTATTAAAGATTGACAAAGAGAAAGAAGAGTGTTTAATGGGAAATGTTACTTCTGCAACCTGTGAGGCTCAGGGTGGCCCAGCTTGTTTTGTTTTTTTTGTAAGGTTGACTTTTGGGATCAGAATTCCTCCGTCGGGACAGATAGCATCATCTTCCTGCAATCATGTTTAAACAAGAGCTGTGGATTGGGAGGAGCTGCTGGTGTTCCAGTTCTTCCGCCCACAGTTCAGGTGCAGCCTCACTGCTAGCATTGTTTCTTAGTCTTGTTGAAATTTGGACTGAGCCAGACTATGTTTTCCCCAGGCTTATGCTCCGTATTTAACGCACATGACATGACAATATTACCAATCGTTCCATCTTGCTTCAGCAAACGAGCATATTTCCCAAAATACTGAAGTCCTCTTTTGAAAGTGGTTTCAATTTAAAGGAGAAATCCAGTGCAAAGTGAACCTAGGGGTTAATAACACGTGTACCGAGTCAACCGTTCTCTGGGATATGTTTTCATGCTAATTGAATGTGACCAGTTTCATCGCAAACCGCTAATTAGCTTATGACGCTAGTCGTCGGGGAACGAGGGTAAAGTAAAAAGAAATCGCCATTTCTACACCACTAACAAGGCTCAAAATATCACCACACTTCCATGGTAGCATAATGAGGGTCCCTACATGTAAACCGAAGCATTGAGAACTTTGTAATTGCACAGTTTATTAAAAAGATAGTTTATACAGACAGTAGCGTTCATGTATACGGGCGGGCGTAGTAGTCGGGCGGAAAGTAGTCACGACCAGTCGAATGACGAACGCCGTGCAAATGTCAGTACCCGATCCGTAACGCCTGTAAGATCCATTCTGCGCATGCGCATGATTACGCAGTAGAAAACCAACAATGTCTCTGTGCGATTTGTACCACTCATGTGTTGAAACACTTTACGACCAAACATCACAACTTTTTTATTAAATCTTTATTATACAATAGTCATAGCTACAAACAATCAAGACTTGTCACTGATCCAAAACCGTGTAGCGACGTCGTTGTTGTGTTGTTTATGTTAATGTTTTTACTTTTAATACTTAGTCTTGACTAATAACCATAGACTGTTTATTATTAATGCGATGAAGTGTAAACGTACATAAGTGTCCTTTTGAAGACAGGATGACAGCTCTTCCAGCCACCACTGCTGTATAGACACTATAGTAGCTACATGCTAACAGCAGTAAATATGTCATCTTAGCTGGCAATGTTGTTAAATTCTCCCCAGTTCCGGGTCACATTCCTGCTGAAACATGTCCGATTGTGTAGTGTTTGGTTCAGAAGCCTTTATTTGCAATTTTTGACGTTAGAAAGTGCTGCTTCATTCCACTACAATCTAACGTTAGCATACTCATAGCTAACTATTGTAGCTGCATGCTAACGCGACATAGCGGAGCATATATAGCTACCTATATATGTACGTATGTAGCAGGACTTTGTACCGTAAAAAAATCACCAATAAAGGCTTCTAAACCAAATACTAAACAAATACAAATACAGTAAAATGACCGGAATTTGGGGTGAAATGTCCAGCATTGAGCTACATAATAGTTTGCTAGGAGTTTGCTGGTCTCTCACAGCCCTGTTTTTACCTGATACTTTCATCTTAGTACAAACACATGAAGTGTGAGGTATACACATGCTTAAACTTTATTTAAAGCATGATTAACCTGAAGCAGGACGGAGTCATGACTTAAAACACCAAAGCAAGGCTTCTAGCTCAGGCTAGTTAGCGTTAGCGCTAGCTAGCGTTAGCAAATTACCTTCAAAGTTGCAAATAAATGATGAAACGTAAAATTTGGAGCCTTTATTTAATTTGCTACATGGTGTTGTACTGGATGGCCGGACGACCCTCCGTATATCATTAACAGATACTTTAGGCAACTCCAGCAAACACCTTGTAAACGTCATCTCTGCCATCATAACAGTCTACTGTCACTGTCTAATATTTTCTTCTGGTAAGCAGAAATGTCCAAACATCCTTACGCCAATGCGTGCATAGAGCTGTGAAGTTTGCCGGTGTTCGCGCAAGTGTAGAACTGATCAGGCAGTGTCGTAAAACACGTTGAATTTCTGAGCATGCGCTGAATTGTGCGCATGCGCAGAACGGATCTTACAGGCGTTACGGATCGGGTACTGACAGCAACCAGTAACCAGTAACATAGCTCAAGCGCGGCATTCGTCGTTCGACTAGCATTAGTGTTATAAGCTAATTAGCGGTTTGCAATGAAACTGGTCACATTCGATTAGCATGAAAACAAATCCCAGAGAACGGTCGACTAGGTACACATATGTAATTAACCCATAGGTTCATTTTGCGCCGGATTTGTCCTTTAACACAATTTCATTACTGCCTTTCACATTATGCTTAAATCTTTATTATTTAACACTCTTTCTGGTGGAAATTAGTGGCTTTATGAGTTGACAAACCCAAACCATTGTTAGTTTTAGCGCCTTTGAGGATAAAGATAGTCTAGGAAACGGTACAATCCATTTTTTACATGGCATGACAATCTGGGAGAAGCCTTCAGATGTACAGAGGCCACACCTCTACAGGCTGAATGCAGGAGGCAGAGCCTGAGCTGGGGTCATGATGCGAAATGTGCCTCTAAACATGGTAACCGTGGCGGTTTGTGTGTGTGTGTGTGTTATGATACTCCCTGAAACAGGAGTTCTTAATTTAAAAAAAACATTGTGGATACAAGCTTTTGGTATTAATGTGCATGCAGTGTGTTTGCCCGGTTGGAGTGAGAACTATCTCCTTGGTAACTCAGCACCTTTCCCCTCTCTCTCTCCTGAAGTTGACCTCCCACCGAGTGCACTGACACCCCTGTCACATCCTTTCCACCCCATATGTGCAGGCACACACACACACGCACGCACGCACGCACGCACGCACGCACACACACACACACACACACGCACGCACACACACACACACACACACACACACACACACACACACACAGCCGCTGCATGCCTCATGAATATTTAATCAGAACTGGTCTTATGACATGCAGTATCAGACCAGTGCAGCAACATCCCCATCTGAGCCCTTCTGAGACTGATTATTAACCCCCCAGAGTGCAGAGGGAACACGCCCTCACACACACACACACACACACACACACACACACACACACACACACACACACACACACAAATATACTGCCTATGTATAAGTATATATTACTGTACTGGAAATATTTGTTCTTATTGTGTGAATAAATCACCTAAAGATGGCACTGATAAATAGCATCTTTCAATTAAATTTGTATGCAATCACATCCTTTAAATTCCGTTTTGTGTTCAGTCTGAACACTTTCAGAGACACCAGGATGCTCTCATCTCTCCAGCTCTTTGAACAGATCTTCCCAGTGGGAAGACGAAATACAAAGATGGACTGACATGGCTTATGACTGACATGATAATACATGTGTTGTGTGTCATTTCTCCCCCTGTTGAGACCCAGATGACATACTGTATGTCATCCACTGTATGTCACATACAGGGGTTTGATAACCTTGAAACAGTACACCTTTGAATTGCTTCTCCAACAGTGACCAATAGACGTGTTTTATTGCATTTATTGTCAGACTCTCTTTTTGATAAGTCCTAATGCTGGAAAAGCATAAGCTTTTTCTGCAGGATCTTCTGACATTAGATCAGGCTTTCACCATCTGAAGGGATGTGCACACACATCTGCACTTGTAGAACAGCCAATAGGAACGCTCTCTCACTCTGAAAGGACCTGTAATTGGCCAAAGTCTCGGGCTAGATTTTCTAAAGCCTAAAAACAGAGCCAAGAAGAGGTGCAGAAGTCTAGTTTTCTCTCAGACCACTTGAATTAAAATATGCTGAAAGGCAAACAAAAATGAATCAGACTTTACAGCAAGAAACCTGGATGTCAGAAAAAGAAAAACCACCCACAGATTCCTCCCGTGGGTTTCCCACAGTTGTCACTCATTCCACGTTCTCCTTACCGACACCGAGGTCTGGTGGTCTGACAGGACGTGGAAGATGAATCTGTCTCATCAGGAGCAGGGTGAGCTCCCTCTCCAGAGGGGATTCCCACCCGCTACCCTCCTGACAGGTTTGATGAATCTCCACTTCCCCTCTACTCCGGACGCAAATCCTGAGGTTTTAACCAAACGCACCACTGCTCCATCTTTCAGAGGAGCTGGAGACAGACTGTGGTACATTTCACTAACGAGAGAAGTGACATTTCAACCTCAAGTTTCAGGCCAGCTCGACCTGACATCTGGCTGCAGATGGGACTCGTCCTTCTGCTCTGTGGACAAAGTCAACAGAATCCAGTGGTGGACGACAAAGTATTCAGATCCTTTACTTTTATAGGTCCCATATTGTAAAAAGTGAGATTTCCATGTCTTTTTTATTATAAAGCAGGTCAGTGTGTGTGTTTTAGTATTAAAACGCTCAATCCACAGAGAAATGCACACAGCCCATATTCAGAAAATGTGCCTTTAAACGAGCCGTCAGGACTTTCGTACGATTGTGATGTCACAACTATACTTTATAGGTAGAAAGTGCCGCTACAGCACCGTTTGAGTCATTCCCCGGCTGCAATGAAGAGAGAGACTCCTAAAGCGCACATATGGAAGACCCAGAATACAGTTATATTCAGTCTGATAGTATGAGAAAAATATGTTTTTTTAACATTAAATTAAAAAATAAAGAAACAAGGAAGTTAGTAATGAAGGAAGGAAAGAAAGATATTTTGGCAGAAAGCAAATTAAATATGTTCTTAGTGAACATTTTACTGATATGTTGAGTATTTTCGCAACTTGCCAGATACATTAATTAACCAACAACAAACTCACCAAAAACGTTATCCAGGTGGCATCACAGTTCCTTCACATATTTGCTGTTGCAAATTAGTTAGTGAACATACTTTCTAGCAGACAAGGTTGCGTTAACATAGGGTGAGGCTATTTGCACCCCTGGTACAATTAGCAGTGTATGCTATTCGTACCCTGGTGCACACAGCAATGTGTTCTATTAATACCCCATCTGGTACAAATATCAATGTGTGCTATTCATACCCTGGTCGTATTAACATCTTTATTTGTATTCACATCTATTCTTTACTTAACTAATTATAATTTTACATAAATTGGTGTTTTTATATGTATGTCACTTTGGATAAAAGCATCTGTCCGCCAATTTTCTGGGCATGCGCAAAGAGTTTGTTGTTACAGGGTATGATTATCATATATTATATATATTATGTATGCTATTCGTACCAGTGTATGAATTAGAAGTAGATGATATTCGTACCCTGGCGTAGGCTACCCTTTATTTACACTCAGTTATACATACTACTCATGTATTACACCTTTTTGGAATATTGGTCTGTGGCCTAAATAAAATCGTTGCAGTGTCCAATATTTCAGACACTTCAGAGAGACGTTGATACATACACTTGCGTGGTTCTCGACTTGGGGGGCGGGCCCTGACTTGCGCGAAGGCATGCAAATTATCCAATCCAAAATGAAAGAAACAAGACCCCAGACCCCTGGGCCATAGCTCGCTGTTCTAACCACTCATCTAGCAGTTCTTGTGGAATGTAGTACAACCGTTGACCACTTGGTGTCTTTAAGCCTCGGTTGCTAGGTAACCATACTGTATACAAAAAATAGGTAGGCTACTAACTAACAAACTAACGATTGTATGCTTTCACTGAAGACAGAAGGCGCAACTGTAGTATCCATTTTTCGCTCGAAATTCAATTATTATAAACTTTAGAGACCAAACTTTCTTAATATGCCAGTTTCTGCTGTCAAGGAAGATGAATGTCGGCCATGATTTCGGTGCACGCTAGCAACGTGTTTTTGTTGTTAAGTCAGAGGGTGTGAATAGCTCAGCCGTGTGGCCTAGGCTATTCGTACCGGGGGTGCAAATAGACACTCTGATTAACATATCTTACCTACGGTTAAAAGGACCCTGCATGGCTACACAACAGTCCAGTGCACCTGCAGAGTAACCACCGTACCCTAAACTCAGGGTGCGATTTGCTTGGTGTGGTGCATGGGATTTCCCCCTTTTCTGGTCTACATATCCTGCCTTTGCTCGATCATTTTTTATCTCCTGTGGGGACAAAATGTATCCCCCCCCCCCCCGTCAAAGTGATCAATGATACTTTACCAATAGACCATTTATAATGACGTAACGTGTAACTTGTAACCTGTAACGTGAACAGTCTAGTGCCATAGAACGATAAAATCCGAGCAGCAGTTACTGGTAGCATTTAGCCACTACAGAGCTCCGGGACGCCGGCCACCAGCGGCCGTTGTTTAGCCGCCAACAGGTGACTGTGAGCTGGCTACAGGCACTGCCGGATGACGATCCTTTCAGGGGCCGTGCTAGTGGAGTTTAGCCATAAAAAGTGAGCGTCATGCGGTGATGACAGTTAAGTTTAGGCACCAAAACAACTTAAGTTTAGGAAAAAGATCGTGGTTTGAATTAAAACACTCCCGAGCAACGACTGAGCGTTTCCTGGGCGAAAGTATTTTCTTTTCACCGGGAAGTGAACTCCTAACACATTCCCATTCCCATCGCGTAAAATACGGATGTTACGGAGGTGCCTTTGGCGTTGTTATTGGCGCTAATAGTCTCCTTTAGCGTCATATCTAAACACGTTTTATCTAAACACGCTTGGTCGGGACTATTCGCGTCACTTTGGACGCTCTGGGTCGGGACGTACGTTTAACTGACCTGCGGCACAAGAACGGGACGGTTAGGTTTAGGGAAAGATCGTGGGTGGGCTTATAAAAGGTAGTCCTAAAGTCCTGCTTTCTCACCTCAACAAGCCTGGCCAATCGATGTGTGCAGTGGACGTGGTCATGAATACACAGAAATGTGTATTTATGTACATGAAGTAGCTGGATGATTGCCAAAGGTCAAAAAGGTTTAGAGTCTTTTGGGTGTCAATAAAAACAGGCGTTCACAGGGTCATCTCTGTAAGGGAACTATTTATTTCTGTTTCAGTAAATGTGCTTTATTACTTCCGTCTTTTTGGAAGAATCCAAGAACTGAAAGTGTACGAGTAAATGAAAACACAGAATTTTGTCTAAATCCAAATACTTATAATGCAGCGTGACTCACTGACCTCCAACCCAGACTGAAGTTCTGCCTTGTCATGCTCACGTTCACTATGATTTCAACACTAACCTGTAAACAATCCACACCTAGAGCTGCAAAGATTGATCAATTAATCGATTAGTTCTCAACTATTAAATTAATGGCTAACCATTTTGATTATTAATTAACTGGGTTGAGTAATTTTATTTCTAATTCCAGGATTCTTATATGTGAATATGTTCTAGTTTCTAGTAAACTGAATATCTTTGAGTTGTGGACAAAACAAGACATTGGAGGAGGCATCTTGAGCTTTGGGAAACACTGATTCACATTTTTCACCATTTTCTGGCATTTTATAGAGCAGACAACTAATTTCGATACGATTAATCGAACAAATAGACAACAGATTAATCAACAAAAAAAGCCCTATCCACACCGGACAAACAAACGAGACATGATTTTTGCCCAAATAAAACATCCAAATAGTTTTGAGTTTGTGTGTGGTTAAGAAAGGTGAGAATGTTGTTGGCCTTTGTCCTTAAATCTTAATAAAGGCCATGCAAATTTAATCCATGTAAACAGGAGCAGGTGAGTGGACTGGACTGCGGAGGATGACTTATTCATGGAGGCCTATCTGACCGAGACCTGGGGGGGGCCCCAAAAGCTTGCATGTGAATGTCACCATGCTCGATTGCTGATCTGCACAGTCGAGGATTGTAGGTGGTGGAGTCAACATGAAGGAGTGACGGCAAGGGTGTAGGTTTTTTTTCAACATTGGGGGGGACATTATAATAACGGGGAGGAGGGGGATCTGGGGTCTGGGGGTCCTCCCCAATAACATTTTGAGCATCAAATACTTCATTTGCATTCTGGTGAATTTTTTTGCAACACCTTATAGTGCAAATGTCTTTTTTTTTATGTAAAAGAACATTATTATTCTCCTGTATTGCTCAAATCTATCTGCATAGTCAAAACATTGAACGTGTTTGGGGATGTTTTTTTAAGAACCATGTACAGTACATCTCAACAAAAAATCTGTTAGAGAATGAGACCTTCGTAAAGCAATAAGCTACATAAAAGACATGACATTTAAAATCTACATAGATCACGTCTTTACTTTTCACGCTTTTGTGTGTTCTTTATCGCCCCCGATGTAGCACGAGCAGACACTTGTTTTTCGAGCCGCCAGAACAGTTATTTTTACCTCTTTTAGAGAGTGGCTTGTCTTTCATAGGTTTTGATAGGGGGGGACGAATCTACCTCTTCGATCAAAAAGCTACGAAAAGTGAATCACTATAATTCGTAAGTATTCTACGTTTTTTTCTGCTGTATGCACCACATTGACTGCTGCTGTATAAGAATGTGAAAACACAGGACTTTCAAGCTAGGGAGTGAAGTCAGCTTCTGGTCAGCCTGGTAAAGTGTGTGTTCCTTGGGAGTGTTTTAACCCAAACCAAAATCTTTTTCCTAACCTTATCTAATTGTTTTGGTGCCTAAACTTAACCTTCGTCTCCGCATAACGCTCACTTTTTCGCCTCAACTTAACCGCAACGTCGGCCGAAACCACCGGCAGCTCGCAGTGCTCCGTAGCCAGCTCACAGTCACCTATTCTCAGGTTAACTGAACCACCAACTACCACTGACCTGACGGGGCACCATGCGGGGCACCATACAAGCACCGTAGCCGGCGTCACAGAGCTCTCTAGCGTCTAAAAACATCTACTAACTGTCGGTGATACGACCGAGCTGTGACGGAGGTCTGTGGCCGCGTCACGCTCTGGAGCGGTTTAAACAGCTGGCAACTGTCGCTCTGCGTCATGGAGCTCGTAGGCAGCCACCAGCCTAGGAGAGCACCCTCTTAGTTTCGTACGATATCTCACGTTTTGGTGTGCATATTTTCATACTATATCAACCCGTTCATAGAACGCACCGGGCAGAGCAGCAGCTACCCGGCGCTTGAAGATGACGTAAGACAGACAACGGTAGCGAGCAGTATGAAAGCCCAAAATTCCGTGTAGGGTGGTTGGGTTGGTGGATGAGTCAAAAAAACACAGGACTTTCACCAAGGAGACCGGGGTTCATGTCCCGCGTGTCACATTTCCTAAACCCAGCTGTCCCGTTCTGGTCCCGTTCTTCATTTCCTAAACTCAACCGTCCCGTTCTTCTTTTCCTAAACCGAACCATCCTGTTCTTCTTTTCCTAAATCCAACTGTCCTGTTCTTGTCCCGCGTCACAGAAACGTACCTTTTATAAGCCCACCCATGATCTTTTCCTTAATCTAACTGCGTCAAAAGTGACCCCAATAGTCCCGACCAAGTGCGTTTATATAAAACGCCAAAAGCACCTGACCAAGCGTCCGTATTTTAAGCGATGGGAGAGAGAATGTGTTGACTATATCATGCGAACCTGTTCATGTGAATGTGTTGCTTCTAAATATTGGGGGGGGGGGGCTCTCCTCCCTACCGAAATCTACTCCTCAGGGCGAGTGTGTTTAGAGAGTCTCCCACAGACGTAAAACCACAAGAGACGATGATGCACCAAGAGACGGCAGCTTTTCACTGCAGGCAGGTTTCTCTGATCACTTCCTCCTCTCGGTGTTTATCAGTTGAAGTGAAGACCTGCAGGATATTGATATTTCGCAGCACACCATCGCCCGTATAGACTAATCCGTATGGTGTGTTGTTGAGCATCAGCAGTATAACTAAAGTAAACTGGTTGAAATTTTGTTACGACAGTAGCTTTGGGAGAAAACAAAAATGTCTATGTTACCACTGTTGACCGACGTGTTGTGACACATTTCTGCCGGCAGACTGAATTTTCTGAGTTAACATATGATTATTGATCAACCAACTTGCAATCCATCATTTCTTACATTGAAATCAAATAATATACATGATTAAATAAAGGGAGTTTCCTTCCCTGAAAAACCAAACAAGGCTCCGGACCGAATGGGAGGATTTCATGGTCTCACTGAAACAGCTGAAAACAGCTCCGCTCCGTAAATGTGTTTTTGGCGAGTTGTGAAAAATGACCTCGGTGTCAATTCATGTTTTTTTTTTTGCTGAAAAAAACTAGTCTGTGATTATCCACTCGACATTCTCTGATCTTAACTATTTGTCAAAATTATTTATAATTTCAGCTTTTTCTAACTCAAAAATTAGATTAGATTACATTTCATATAAATGAGGTTTATTGACCATGAATTCCAAAAATAAGTGGTAATAAGTTGGTGTTAGTGGCGTATAATATAATGTAACAAGCACCAAAAACGTTTGTTCATTCTAAATGTTGACATAGACGACAGTCAAAGTTGACCCGTTTTCTAAATGTCTATATCAGAAACATGTTTTTTTTTTAACTACCTAATTTAGATTGCCCAAAAATAACACGGATGATTCCATACAAAGCGCTTCGCACGTACGACAAAAGATCGAATCTCTACTTTCATTGAATTTTGGGTGTTTTATTAAAATTTTTAGCATTTCATTTTTTTTTTTTTTTTATGTTTCGAAACAGTATCCTCACTGAACGTTGACATATACCCTTCTGTGATTATCCTTCCTTTAATATTAGTCTAAATAATTTATAATTTCTGCTTTTTTAACTAAGAATTAGATATGATATCCTATAAATGAGGATTATTATTGACCATGAATTCCAAAAATAATTGTAATTGTAAAAGTAGTGGTAACAAGTTGGTGTTAGTGGTGTTTATACATGGTAGTGAAAAGAAGCATTTAATGCAACAACAAAAAACGCCAAAAACATTGACAAAGGGCGCCCGGATAGCTCAGTTGGTAAGAGCAGGCGCCCATATATAGAGATTTACTCTCAACGCATAGGGCCCGGGTTCGACTCCGATCTGCGGCTCTTTGCTGCATGTCATTCCCCCTCTGTCTCCCCTTTCATCAAAAGTGTTGAAAAAGAGACCTAGAGAAAGGTTTTCAGTTTTGACCCGGGAGGACGATGCAAGACAACACAAGGGTTAAATATCTCCATCAATAGAGGAAAAACTGAACTCATTTGTACACTGGAGCGAAAGAATTCAACTGAAAAACAGTGACCCAAAACAGAACAATAACACCGACAACAAAAGCAACAACTACCACAGCAGCAGCAGCAGCGGCGGCGGCGGTGGTGGTGGTGGTGGTGAAGGTAGAGAACATTATCAGTTAGAGAGACAAAGACTGGCCCCAAACTGCCAACATCTCTCACCACAATAAAATACCTCCAAATGAAAAGGCAACGTGTCAGACAAAGTAGCTCCTCTCTTTCACTAACTCCCTTTAGTTTCTCTCTGTTTCTACCTCGTCTTCTCTGTGACGGCTCACCCTTCTCTGTCACCGAGCGAGGGCTGCCATGACAGTTGCAGAACTCCGTCTGCATCTCCTCCGCCGGCGGCGGCGCTGAGTCTGCACTCCTTCCCCACAAACACTTCTTCATTCTGTTTATTTCTCCGCGTCTCTTCTCTTCCCGCAGAACGATTCCTCTGCTCGGTATTAAACAAGCTAAATGAGGACATGCTTTTATAAGGCGGGAGCTTTGAGTGTACCCCAGTTTAAGTTACATCGCAGAAGAAAGAGGACGTTGTACCGCCACTTTCTGTTACTCCGGCAGTCTGTCAGATACTGGCTTTCTCTGTCTATCTCTGTGATACTCGTATTGTCAATTTAATTGAGGAAAACTTTTAGAAGTTACATTCACCAAACTTCTACCAACACATGTAGAACTTTACTATACCGGCAGTATTGGACATTTGGTAACACTTTACTTGAAGCTATCTACATAAGAGTGACATGACACTGTCATGACACTGTCATGACACATGAACCCTAACTCTAACCATAACTTGTCATGACAAAAACGGAATGACACTTACTAAAAGAAGCGTTATGTCATGAATGTTTATGACTTGTTTATAATGTTTATGACACGTTCATGACACTGTTATGTAGATACCTTCAAGTAAAGTGTAACCAATATTTGTTTAAATGGTTAAAACAGCCCATGTTTAAGTCTTCCTGACAAGCAACCAGCACAAGTAATGTTTGTTCTGTCTTATCCAGACCTCTGATTGGCTGTTTACATCTCAGATGTTTCTTAGTAATGCAAATAGGTTAGGTACTCATTGATGGAAACCGATCAAAACTTTGTTGGAGGGATTGAGAATGAGAACGTCATTCCCTGTGCAAGAGCCTGAACAATGGCAACGGAAAAGTTCTCGCAACAAGATCGACAAGCTTGAATTAGGTCGATGCAGTTGGTTGTTTTAAGTCAACTTGCAGAAATAGTTTAAATCGAAAAATGTCTTTGATTGACATGACAAAACACTAACTCAGAATAAGCTGTAGCGCAGCTTTTGTAGCAACTGAAAACTACGCTGTCTGTCACTACTGATTGGTTTGGACACAATAACCCCATCCCAAATGGAAAATAGCTAACATGAACACAGTACCAGACTTAAAAACAAAATGTCAATTTATTGCCATAATCAGGCTAATCCCTAGCCTGGCTCCGCCCTCCTAAATACTTCCTCTCAATTTTCATTTTCCTTCAGTACTCCGTCTGGGTTTGTGGTATATTCTTGGGTTTTCTCCGGTCCAGTCAGCGAACAGAGGGAGTGGCTGAGAACGATGACGTTGTGCGCTAGTTTGAGTTGTAGTTCTGTAATGGCGGCGGAGAAAGATGCGAGCGAAGCCATTTGGTCCGTTGTGGCAACGCTGCCGAATATCCAGAAGTTAAAGCCCGAGCAAGAACAATCTTTGCTGAGTTTTGGTGGTGGCCATGACCCCACGGGGTTTGGGAAAACTTAGATTTTCCAGCTCGCTCCGTACGTGGTGAAGGAGTTGGTTAAGGCTAACGCTAGCGATGCTAAGCCGATAGTTGTTGTTGTCTCCCCTCTTGTTAGCCTGGTCCTATCAGACAGTATGTAGGAGGGCGGAGCCAGGCTACAAGAGTGGCCAGACTGTCTGTACAAATAAAATGTACGAGAGTCTGGTAGGACCAGGCTAGCTAATCCCCTCTGTCCTCGCAAAGGTGGAAATAGCGTGATGTTGCTATGTGCACAAAAAACCATAGAGTGACAAAGCGCGTGACTTTAACAGCAAAATATCAGATGGCTCTCCAACCAACAGTAAGCGTTGGCTTCCTGTAATCAGGAAGGTGATCTTTCATTAACCTAAACCAAGTAATTAATTTTTTTTAAATAAACCAAAGCTTTTACAAAAAATGTGACCGATGAAAAAGCACACATTAAACAATTTTTAACAGTCATATGGGTCATTGAAGATCATTGAATGCAAAGACAAATTATCCGTTAATTCAAGCTAGACTTTGTGGAAATGTAGAAACTAGTCAAGTATTGAAATACCTACCTGTCAGTGTGTATTATGAAGTCCTAACTGCACACTGAAATGTACTAAAACATACATGTAAAACATTTGGTATATATAGCCTAAACATCCAAACACCTCTTATATTTAAACCTAATTTAGTTATAACCTAGATGTTGCATTTAACTAATCCAGGCTTAATGGGTTTGGTTAGCTGTAGTCTCGCTTTACCAGACCTTTCCCAAAAGCGCGCTGAAGGAAGGTCTGGCTACTCCACATAGCATTATGGGATGGGAGAAAAACATGCTCTGGTTTATTGGCATTTCTTTAAACCAATCACAATCGTCATGGGCGGCGCTAAGCTCCGCACAGAGCCGCTGTAAAATAGTTGTGTGAGAGAAAACTCAGATTGGACAGATAGTCTAGCTAGCTGTCTGGATTTACCCTGCAGAGATCTGAGGAGCAGTTAACCATAGTCCTCAGAAATCCACCGGATTTAATATTCCAACACAAATTAAGAGGAAGAAAACAGAAAATACATGCATTCGGCGGAATTTCCTGTGGCACCGGAGCAATCCCGGAAGTGGAACGTCGTGGATATAGACTAGGTTAGCTGTGACGTGCTGTGTGTTACCTGTAAATGTAATATTTTTTTTTAAGTGTGGTAGGAAAGTGGCTTGCGAAGGAGGAGTTTTGTCCGTTGCCCGGTTAAAGTCTGTCTATACTCCTGCCTGCACGTCCTCCTGCATGACAAACAGGACAAACAGTTAACACACACACACACACACACACACACACACACACACACACACACTTTAACTTAGTACCACACTAAATAATATGCATTTTAAGTGTCATTTGTTTGCACAAAAGCATAACACTTGACCAATAACAGCTGATATGAAAAAAAACCTAGTACCCAAATCATTTTTTGACATTCAGAAACCACGTTTGAACACATCACCTACAATTGGCATTGTATATGTAGAATCTCACACACACACACACACACACACACACACACACACACACACACACACACACACACACACACACACACACACACACACACACACACACACACAGAGTCCCTCTGTCTGTAGGGGGCTACCTTTTAGATGTGCATCAGTCCGGACAGTGTGTGTCTGCCTCTGGGTCCAGGCCCTGAGTGTGTGTGTCAGGCTCAGTGACACCTCAGTCACTTCGACTCTGCAGCTGCACCGTCGTCGCCACCATGAGTGCCTGCGCGGCACTTTGCGGGTGTACAGGGTGACAGGGTGTGTGACAGCGGGCGGCATCCTCCTGGCACTCCTATGTCAGCTGTGAGAGTCTGTTTGGCACAAAGCAAACAGAGATCCCCTCCCTCCCCTCAGGACTTAAGAGGAGTCACTCTTGTGACACGTGTGTTTAAAACCTGGTCGGGACGTTTCTCAGACAGACTGAGAGACTGAGGATAAGCTGAACGCTTATTGATCTGAGAGTCCAAAGGGTTTTAAAGTTAGGGGGGGGGAAAGTTAGAGGAATAGTTCATCATGGCATCAACTTTTTAGTGGAAAATTTGGACCCATTGAGCTTCAGTCAACAAGCCATGAAAGCACATGTACACTGATAAAGCTGCAGCAGGTATAAGAGCGCAGTGTTTGAGATGTCTTCATCTGTAATGCCCAGCTCATGTTAGCACACCCAACGCAAGTAAAACATAGAAAGCAAAGCCCTATAGCCTAGAAATGATGTTCAAATTAAAACAATTCTGAGAAATTACAGTTTTCGTTGAATGCCAACTTTCAGTGCCAAAGCAGTGTAGACATCCTTACAACCTTAAAGCTGGGGTAGGCAGGGTTTTTTTTGGCATCATTGGGCAACAATTTCATAATAACCTTTTAGCATATTGTAATTCAAAGTGTCTGAGAGAAAAATTGACTTTTGCACCTGCTCTTGGCGGTGTTTTCAGGCTGTAGAAAATCTTTTGCCAATCACAGGTCATTTCAGAGAGAGGGCAATCCGATTCCCTTAAGATGGTGAAAGCCTGATTCAATGGTGAAAAATCCTGCTATTTCAGCATTGGCAACATCTGCAGACACAATGCAAAGCAACCCAAAGAAAGGAAGACGGACTTCTCAAGAAGAGTCAGACAGTAAACGCAATAAAACACGGGTCAATATCGGGGGAACAGGGCCAAAGTGTTGCTAATAGTTTAGCCTTCTTCTAAACGTAGTCAAAGACTCACGGCTGTGGCTAATTCAAGTTCATGTTAACAGTGGTGGAATAGACCAGTCTGGTGCAGGGAGTGAGTCTGTGGTATGGCTGCAGACCAGGCTGAGTGGAATAGATAATTGCTAATTGACCCTCCACTGCCACTGAGGACTGTCCTCTTCACTGCATTACTGCACAGACCCATCTGGTCAACAGTGTGTGTGTGTGTGTGTGTGTGTGTGTGTGTGTGTGTGTGTGTGTGTGTGTGTGTGTGTGTGTGTGTGTGTGTGTGTGTGTGTGTGTGTGTGTGTGTCATCCCTCAACAGCCACAAACCAGCAAATATTATCAAAACATGTGTGACCTGTGTTGAGAAATAATGACTGATAATGAATGGTTGATTCAGACAAAATGCTGAATCACTCTCTCTCGCACACGCACACACACACACACACACACACACAGGGATGGGGAAGTGAAACGTGAATGGAAGTGATAGTGGTGGTTTGAGGGACTCAGCAGGAACTCGACCCCTCGTTAAAAGGTTGACTCAGTAAATCGCCTCGTGACCACCGTCAACAGGAAATAGAAAGAAACACGATGGAAATTCTCTTCAAGCGAATTCCTGCAGCAAATACAGTAATGAGCTAAAACTGCCCGTGAGCACAAAGAAGATATAGAAAGCACAACAACAACCTGCAGCACCGTAAACATAGAAGGATAACAGCACTTGTTCACTTCTTTTTGATACTGCAAATTACTTTGATAACAGTTATTCTACTTAAATACTTGAAAGAGAATATCTGGAGGTAATGTTGTCTTTATGGTTCATTTTAACTTCTTTCAGGCAAATTTGGGTGATTCCCCCCCCCCCCCTCCTCCGCCTCGTTGTTTAGAGATCAGCACATCATCCCGCTGGTCTCATTTATTTGTTTGTTTGCCAGTTAGGTTTGTTTATTACTGTATTTTCAAAGCACGGGACACGGTTAGATTTGCTGTTTGGGCATATTTTCTCCTGTGATAGCATGTTTGAATTTGTCTACTCAGCATGCGGCGTGTCAGAGAATGTGTGTGTGTGTGTGTGTGTGTGTGTGTGTGTGTGTGTGTGACAGTATGGAGCCGGTGTAGGCAGGGCATGCATTCAGGGGTCGCAGCAGCAGTAAGCCACCAGTGCCAAATTGCTTTCCTGGGTGCGTCGGGCAGGGACCGGCGGTGTGGTGGCCCCATAGTCCTCCCCCTCCCCCCATCCTGGCCCCAGGTCACTAACTCAATCACCAGATCAGGAGTAATAATTATTAATACCCTGTGAGCATTAACAGCACGCAGGTGATTTATCAAATATGTCGATTACATTTTGAGCAGGCTGACAATTTTTTTAAGCTGAACACGTCCCTGGGGAGTGGGCCTAACTGGAGCACCGGAACACTTCTACTGCACCAACCCGTGTGGGTTTCTGCTAAATGAAAAGGCTTCCACGGCACCAGGGTGGATTTTATTTATACAGCAGCCAATTCTTCAAAATAAAAGCATTTATCACTTACTCCTCCTGCTGCTAAATGAGACAGTTTTGATCATCGGAAGTTTGGATCAAAGACGTCTCACGATGTAGGCTGGAAGAGAACAACGTCACATCTGCACTAAGTGCAACTTGCACAATAGGTTTATCTACATCTTTATCATTACTAGTTAAGCAGTTGTACATTTTGTATTCCCAACTTGTATATATTTTAAATGTATCATTGTATTCTATCCTATTATTATTTCATGTATATTGTATGTATGTATATTGGATCCTATTATTTCATGTGTATTCGATCCTAGTATTTTATGTATATTCTGTGCTGTGTGACTGACATTTTGCTGCTTTAACTTCCTGTAAATTTCCCATTTTTGGGATCAATCAATATCTATCTATCTATCTATCTATCTATCTATGATGGGGACCGCTGGGACAAAAAGCTGCTGTTGGTCCCTGGAGCGCTGGAGTATGGTCTGGCTACACCGCTTATCTATTCTGGGATAGGGGAGAAAATGCTCTAACTTGTTTGTATTTCTTTAAACCAATCACAATGTCCTGGGTAGCACTAAATCTGGGATGCAGCGATGGTGCCATGGCTAAATAGATAGAGGAAGGAAAGGAAGATCCCGCACGTGACAGATGTCAGGCTTTATCCGAGCACATATACATCCGTTAAAGGACAATTCAGGCGCAAAACGAACCTAGGGGTTATTAACTGATGTGTACCTACTCTGTCGCTCTCTGGGACATGTTTTCATGCTAATCGAATGAGTTTGGAGCTTTAACGAGGCTACCGCGGACCGCTGGTTAGCTTACAATGCTAGTATTTGGGGCATGGGGACACTCAAATGAAATCGCTATTTACGCTACAGATAGTTTATTAAAAAGATAGATTATAAAGACAGTCGCGTTCATGTTTACTTGCGGGAGCCATCTTGGAAACCAGTCATGACTAGTCGAACGCTGTGCAACGTGGAATCTCCACGTTTCAGTTGTATTGAATAGCGATTTAATTTGAGAGTCCCCATGCCCCAAATACTAGCATTGTAAGCTAACCAGCGGTCCGCGGTAGCATCGTTAAAGCTCCAAACTCATTCGATTAGCATGAAAACATGAGTATACATCAGTTAATAACCCCTAGGTTCGTTTTGCGCCGGAATTGTCCTTTAAGCCAGACTAGACCTGCCTGCATCACCTCTACTTCCTACAGTACCCTCTGTGCATCATGTACCGTACCTTGTCGCCTCCAAAGTCCCATTAAACTGGGCACGTTTCAGCCATGGCAATGCCTAGATTTACATCTGGCAGTCCGTTCAAAACTGTAGTAACTCTCTTTTTAATGTCTATACCAGCTTCTTTTTCACAGGCCGACATGAAAAGCTGGGATGGTGACGGCCAAAACGATGGTTCAGTCTGACTTGTTAGAACTGCTAGCTTAGCAAAGCTTCAGCAGATGCAGCAGAGGCAATGGAGAGTGACAGAGGAGGGGATGTGAATGAACCATAGGGAGGATGTACATATGCCCCCCCCACTGTAACACTGAAAACTACTACTAGCTTATTACTTCTACTACTACTCTCAGTGCTCTTAATATCTTGACAACTACAAACTCTCCCCACTGCTGACAGATTCCTTTTTATCTTTTCTTATTGTTTCCAAAAGCTTGGACTTTTAACTTTTTAATACATGTTAAATGACATTGCCTTGTACTTCTAAGGAGTGGAGAACAAGGAAACATCATAGATTTGTTTTTGGTCTACAGGACTGCATTACTGGATTGTCTTTGTCTCAGTGAACCCTATAGACTGGAACCACAGTCAATTGAGAGTGTAAAAAAGTGGCTGCACATATGATTTATTGACTCAAAAAAGTGAATTCAGTGTTCTTAAATATAGCACACAAGCACAATTCACAATTTGTGTGTCAGTCAGTTTGTAGTGATTTGATTAAACACAATTTTATTTCGGAATATGCACCATGCAGTGATGAAGTACTCAAGTCCTGGACTCTGACTCGAGTCGCTATTCTCTGGACTCATGATTCCACTTGGACTCGCGTACTGATAATTATAGCCTATGTTCCCATATTTCTAAGAATTTCTTTTTCACTGAAAATTAGGCCCTGTGTTCCCACATTTCTAGGACAATTTTAGGATTAGGTCTTGTGTTCCTACATTTCCCTTCAGGGGTTAGGGTTAGGGTGGGTTAGGCGAACACAGGGCCTAATTTTGGAGAAAAAAATCATAGAAATGTGGGAACAGGGCTGTGGGAACATAGGGCTGTGGGAACATAGGGCTGTAGGAACATAGGACTGTGGGAACATAGTGCCTAATTTTCAGTGAAAAAGAAAGTCTTAGAAATGTGGGAACATAGGACTGTGGGAACATAGGCACGCTCCCAACTTGCCCCCTACTACATGTTCACATTTGAAAGATGTAGAGGGATGCGGGACTGCGGACTCTTCTTTAGTGACTCAGACTCCAACACTGGGGACTCAAGACTCAAACTCAGGTAACGGTGACTCGACTCACACTCACTCAGACTCGACAGTGACTCGACTACAACACTACAGCACCATGCGAGTACAATATAAACTAAGATCATGAATGATTTAGAACTAGATCTTGACACAGGCCCTTCTTCTTCAGGGCCACAACATAGGTAATAATATGGGACCTGACTTTGATTTGCACTTAGGTTTTGGGGGTTCCGGAGGGCAGTTGCCTGCTTTGCCTGGTCGGTAATAACCCAGCCTTGACAACAAAAACACCAACAACAAAAACAACAGGTAAAGCATGTGGAGGCTGAGGTTATAATCAGTCTTATTAAAAGGATGTGAATCTATGAGCTGCAAGCTGCTTCCACAGTGTTTGTCTGGAGTGAGTGTGTGTGTGTGTGTGTGTGTGTGTGGGGGGGGTTACTGTAGGTAAGCTGAGCCGAAGAGACGCTGACTGTGTTGAATCTCAGCAGCAGCAGCAGCTCCAGACGCCAGAGACACACTGCACCTCTCTCTCTCTCTGAACGGTATCCTCTCTTTCGCTCCGTTTCTCCATCCTTCTCACTGCTTCACTTGTTTTGTTTCTCAGATGCAGCTCGGATGGACTCTGCCCTGATTTATGAATAGAAAAGCCCAGAGTGTAGTCATAGTGATCTCTCTCTCTGTCACACACACACACACACACACACACACACACACACACACACACAAACACACAGAGCACATGCCTGCATCCCACCTCACACTCTCAGTGAGGTGATGGCTGTCACACTGTCCTTTTGAGTCAGCAAAAACAGGAAGAGGAGGAGAGTGATGGAGAGGCTGAAAGGGAGAGAGAGAGAGAGAGAGAGAGAGAGAGAGAGAGAGAGAGAGAGAGGAGGAGGAGAGAGATATTAAGAGAAAATTCTAATTTGAGGTGAGAGCTGTGTGTTTCTCCCCAAAAAAAGATTGCATCACTCAGCAGTTTTTGAAGTTGGTGAACAGAAACATTATAGACAGACAGACAGATGGTCTGACTTCAATGTGCTTCATGCAAATTGCACAGATGAGTGTTATGAATAACTGCCTAATGAGTATGCACAGGTATGCAATAAACATGTGACTACTTGTCTAAGAAAAGAAAGCTGAACGCAAGTGACACAATGTTTAACATCTGTCTTGACAAATTATTTTATGGGACAAAAGTTAGAATGTATGTGTTGCAAGGACACACATGGGAGACTTCATTATTCTCATGTCTTGTAAAGAGGAAAAGGTAATAACTCAAATACACCTGTATATCTTCCACTCACACATACACACACTCGGAGCAAAAACTGTAAACAAATAAAAAGATCAAATTTGACAGTTTGGGAGGGTTTCTATATTGAGCTAATCTGAGAGAAAGTTAGTCATTTTCATACATCTTAGTTTGACACATTTTTGTGACAGCCTTGCAGTTGTTAAAATAAAAATAAAAAGTGTTTTAAACTTTAAAATGTAAAGATTTCACACACACAAACATAAACAAGCCTTACATGCAAATATAATGCTGTGCAGATCAATGACTTTCTTTTATTGATGTCTAACCGTCTACTGGCCCTGACCACGCCACACACACACACACACACACACACACACACACACACACACACACACACACACACACACACACACACACACACACACATTCACAGTGAGTTATGTGTGCTGGAAGTGAGCCGCCACCCACCGGGCCTGACGGCGGTGTCACATCAGCACCAACGCGGTGTGGCATCTGTCTCAATCCGCGCTGCTTCCACCCAGAGAGGAGGAAGGAGAGGATCACTTAATGCAGTTTAGGCCGCGTGCACGAGCTCGCGCGCACACACACACACGAGTGGACATCGAGGGTATCATGCAAAGCTGCCCTATGGAGACACTCAAAACATACAGTGAGTGAGAAAGAGTTTAGCTCATCTACGTTGTTGGCAGGAGGAGGCAGAGAGCAGGCCGACTTCATCCATCCATCACCGACTGATGGGGCGCACTGAGGCCCGCTGACAGGCGGCCAAAGCCGGGGCAGCGGAGCAAGGCGCCCGATGCCTCTCACAGACAATATACAGCCGACAAATTAGGGAATGAAAACTCGCAGAAGGAAAGGCGAAAATAAATTAGCGAAATGGGAAAGCACAAATTAAGGATCAAATGAGGACTGGAAATGAGTTCTATTTCTGCGCCGCCTTTAATAATAATAATAATAATAATAATAATAATAATAATAATAATAATAATAAGAAGAAGAATAATAAGAAGAACAAGAAGAAAAAACAATAATCATTTTATTAATAAAGATTCACTCAGCTTTATTAGGCTAAAATATGATTCATAGTAGGCATAATACTGCTACTATCAATTTATTATAATATATTGTGGCATATTTAACAATAGTATAATATTATTAGGCAATAGTATATTAATATGCCTATATAATATTTTCACACTAAATTGTTTTATTTTTTTAAATGTGTCTTGAGCGTCAAATTGCTTCGTATTTTAGATTTTTCATTCACAAATATGAATCATTTATCTAGCTATGAATAATAATTCATATTATTGATAAAATCAAGGTTATTTCATGGGCTTTTGGGCTTTTATTTTATTTTTTCCATAAAGCTGCGATGAAAGTCAGCTGGCCTAAAATAAGAAACACATTTGTGAGATTCTTACATAAACCCACAGCTTCAATTATTTAGCGGCAGGAAGCCTTTTTGTTTGTTTCAAAATAAAACCTTTTTTTCTGTAACAATGACGGCAGCAGCAGCCTGACAGATTTGGGACAGAACTTTTTATTAAACATTATGAAAACAAGATTCTCAACAATGTTCCACTTTGTAGGTTTTTCACTTGTTGACACGTTAGGACACGTTCATTGAATAAATATAGAAATCATATGTACAGATATACATTAACAGCACTGTGCAGAAGTTTACTCTCCTGTTTATGTCTCGCATTAATTCATTATGTAATTGATTTTGTAAAAAAAATGACTCAAATATGAAGTCACATCAAACCCCAGAAAAAAATGAAAAGAAATTAAAACAAAGAAAGTTACTGAAGGGAAACTGTCGTTGCCTAATTGTTTAAAAAGATAAGATCAGATGGCGATGCAAGATGCATTTTGATCGTTTTTGTTCTTCTGGCTCACATCATAGATGGAACATTTTGGAGAGCAATACAAAATATGATTTGCGGTTGTTTTTTCTGTGGCATTTGGATCTAAATTTGGATCTTTCCAGCCTCTCTCTCTCTTCCTGCAGGTTTTCGCCATCCAACAGGTAGTCTGAGCAGCGGACACTTCTGCACAATATTGCACATATATCTAGGCAGCAGAAACACACACGAACCAGGGATTTCTTGTTAGAATAATGCATCGAGTTACTCCACGAACAGTCAGCTCTACCAGCAGGCAAAGTCTCCTCTTTTCAAAAACAATCAAGCATCCTCCTATCAGACACAAGATCCTATTAAGACACCGGGCTGCAGAATGAACCCGCAGGCCCTAAAAATTCTCGTCTACAAATATCCAAGGTAAAAAACAAAACAAAAAAACAAAAAAACAACCATTACACTAAGTCTTTTTTAATCATCAGGTTGGTGCATAGAGTTTTAGCAGCGAATGCAATCCTTGTCCATCTAATCAATGAAGCTTTCCCTTCATCCTAATTTACATCCAGGTTTTTAGAGAGTAACAGATCAAAGGTCCTATCAGTAGAAAACAAAACGTTTGTCCAGTTTGATCTCTTCTTAGTGCAGTATAGGCTTGCCTTTGACATTACACATGTTCAGTAGGAGGATACCATAGACGATTTGCATGCTGTAACATACAAACATTTTGTATTAAGACATTTTCGAATAATCCAAGCAACAAAAGCAGTTTTTTTTCTTTAAAAAGAGAACAAAAAAAGGGTTAAAATAACACAAGGTAACTGTTTTTCTCTACACATTATGTACAGGTGGAAATAAATACGGTCTAAAATCTGGCTCAGTTAATCTCTTTTTGTCGTTTTTTTTTTTCCTTTACTTTTTTTAAAACAATAGAAAAATTGATTGAAAATAGCAGTTAAAGACGCATCCATGTTTCGCAGTAGCAGATTGTTTTTCGTTTTTCGTCCGCAGTCCTTGCACCTCTCCGGGGGTTTATGGGGGAAACATTTTGTAGTTTTTTTTTTCTTCTGTTTTTGCATACCCAGGCCTTATTGATGGCGGAGGACGGAGGAAGAAAGAGAACCATGGGCCATGCTTTCCATACATGTGGGAGGATTCTGGGAGATGACTGGAGGTTACCATACATGTCCTGCATGCAGGGTTGCAAATAGGGATGGGGAAACTATAGACTTGCAATATTGAAAGGTCTCTTCTCTGCATCACAGCCCGCCTCAATTTCACACAAACAGTCTTGTTGATCTTTCTGGAGCCAAAAGAGAGGCGGGGGGGGGGGTATTGCTTTTTCTGCTTCTATTTCAGTCCAATCTGATCCTTTAAAAAAAAAAAAAAAGTCTTTCTTTCCCCACTTTTAAGACAAAAATCATCTCTCTTTCTCTGAATTAAGACATTCATTTGAAATGTCAGACGGTTCAATAAGACTTCTGACCTGCAGGCGCTGTTGCACCAGAGAAAAAGTCTATGCAGACTAAGTGATCCCATGTGCCCACCTGACAGGTGAGCGTTGTACAGAAGTTTAGCCAAAACATATTTAAGACTCAACAATGCTCACAAGGATTACTTTTGTGCGCATCTAATGCGTATTTGTTTGCTTGTGTTATGAAGTCTTTGTCAAAGGGAATAACTGTAAACAAAATACAAAAACGCAGAAAAAAATATATATATATATATAAATTAATGCAACAAGGATGTTTATGTGGGATTGTGTAATTCAGAGTCTATGCTACAAATCGTCCAGTCTCTCACATGAAGAACTCGGCCTGTTTCCCGGACGGATCTCTCGTGTTCGCGGCTCCACCGACAGAGTAGGTCCGGCTGGCCAGCTTCTCGTACTTCTCCTTGTAAAGATCCCTCTCCTTGGCGAGGCGCACCACGTCCTGCTTCAGCTGCTCCACCTGGGTCTGCAGGCTGCACTTCTCCGTCTCCAGCATGTGCCTCTGCTGCACGCGTTTGAAGCGGCAGGACTGCGCATAGCCGCGGTTCTTCAGGGTGCGCCGCTTCTGCTTCAGGCGGATCACCTCCTCCTTGCTGAAGCCCCGCAGCTGCCGGTTCAGCTCCCGCACCGTCATGCTGACCAGCTGCTCGTCCGAGAAGCGGTCCTCCAGGCGCGCGTGGTGGCCGTGGTGATGATGGTGGTGGTGGTGGCCCTGGTGATGGTGCGCAGCCGAGGCCGCGGACAGGTCATCCCCGACCGCGTACTGCTGCCCGCGGAAGCCCTCGTAGGCCTGGTGGTGGTGGTGGTGGTGGTGCGCGTTCCCGATGAGGGCCTCCACCGCGTCCTCCGGGGTCAGGTTGAGCGCCTCGGGGTTGATGTGGTGCTGGTAGCTGGGGATCCAGTACAAGTCCTCCAGCTGCGGCTTGCCCGCGCCGCCGCCACCGCCGCTGTGATTGTTGTTGCCGCCGCCTCCACCGCTGCTGTTGCTGCCGCCGCTGCTGTTGATGCCGCTGCTGGTGAGGCTCTGGTTGGGCTGCGCGCCCGGGCTCGGGGCGCAGAAGCTCGGCGAGGAAGGCACGGAGGAGCAGGGGGTGCTGATCGGGGTGGAGGACAGGGAGCCCGACGGGAGGCGGTGGCAGTATCGCTCGGCCTCCGGAGGCTCCTTCTTCACCTCGAACTTCATGAGGTCAAAGTCGTTGACGTACTCGATTGCCAGAGGGCTGTTCGGCAGCTCCGCGCTCATGGCCAGGTCGGTAGCCATGTCAGTCCATGCGACGACTCCTGCCCTCACAGCCAAACCGACGGCGGGCTGCCCTCTCGGATACAGATTGCGAAGAGTAATAGCAGCCTGTACGGTGTGTGTATGTGTGTGTATATATATATAGAAACGTGCACAGAGCTGCTGCAGGTCCGGCGGGTGGGAGGAGAAACTTATTAAGGCTGCTCGTCCCAACTTCTATAAATAGTGGCGTGAATATACGTATGCATGTACATGAACTTGTACAACTGCCAGTATGCCTCCGCTCGCTGCTCTTGTTGACAACGTATCCCAGGTCAAATGCACGCTGCTTTAATACCAGGAGGAGCCCCCGGGGGCGGCTGAAACTCGAGCGCGCGGTGAATTTGGAGACACCAACCTGTCTTGTCCTCGGTCACCTCTGCAGCCCCTACTTGCCTCCTTGTGATTTACTGTCCTCGGTTTCTGCTCGGTCGACTAACGCGAACAGACTCTGTCTCCTCCGCTCGGTGTGTTGTTATAAATATTTTCCAAGCATCCTTCTTCGCCCTCCCGCTTTTTATAGGCTACAACTTGATCATGAAGTCCCCGAGCAGAGGGGGGGGGGGGGGGGGGGGGGGGCTGAAATCACTGCAGCATGGCACCGGATTGAAAGTTTCTCACACAATCAGATCACACCACACAGTGTGCGACAGGCGTGCGTAAAAAGTGTGCCAGAAAAAAAGTCCCAGGAATCCAAAAAAAAAAAAAAACTGAATAAAATGGAATGACATAAGTTTTCAAAGTTCACATGCATCTGATATGAATCAGAAGTTGCAGGTAGTGCTCCTACTTTGAGAGACAGGAGAGTGTGGTCCCCCTGTTGTTGTGCTCGGTCCAGATATTGTATTCAAGCAGCGGATTAGTGACAGCTTCGGTCCCCACTGTCCTGTCCCCCCTCACCGGGGCGCGCTGTTGACCTCACGTGTTGATGTGTTTAATGTTATTCAAGAGGTGATACATTCCAGTTAGTTTTCTCTCTAACGGCCCCCCTTACTAATTGTTTTCTAAGAGCTTCACGGTGCAAGGCAGAAAGTATCACTGAGACGCTGCGAGGCAAATGTGCTCTTATAAAGACAGCGTGGCCCGCGACCCTCCTACACAGAGGTGTGGCGGGCCAATGGGAGGAGATCACAGCATTTGCATTATCCTATAGCAAAGGCTCCACTCGGGCACCGGCCGTCCGAGCGGAGCCGAGCGGAGCCGAAGGGGAGCGCGCAGGCAAGGGAGAACAGGTGCAGCAGATCCCCCCCTCTAGTGACCGAGCACATGCTACTGCACGGCCCGAGCGGCGAGTAAGATGAGAGCTCCGGTGGTTTACCCAGAGAAAGAAACGTTTACTCGGAATCAGAGAAAGAGTTTTCACCGTTTCAGAACTGCGTGTCAGTTATGTAATAAGGATGTGTTTATGTTTACACCCCAAGGAAAGAAAATGACTCCCAGGCTGTTCATGTATGGTATTTATCACTGAATCAATTCATAGGGACTTAGAACTGAATATATTTTAGAATCTTATGCAACTTGAAACCCTTTTTAATCTTTTTTTCCAATTCTGTTTTTAATCATCCATGTTATCATGGTCCACACATTGTAAAAAAGTTGTACAGCAAATTAAAGTATTATATACTTAGCATAAGCTCATGCAATATTTAACGTATGTAAGGAAACATTTTCAGAAAGTTACATAAATCCAGGTTATTTAAAAAAAAAAATATATATATATATTTCTTTTTTTGCAGTAATATGTTCTGGATTATATGACCAACCAATTCAATCAAATGTACACAGTTGACCCCTTAAAAAAAAAGGAACCACTGAGGTCAAATTAAACCATGATCGTGGCCGGGTTGGTTCAGTTGGTAGAGCAGGCGCACATATGTTTAGAGGTTTATGCCTCGACGCAGAGGTCCGGGGTTCGACTCCGACCTGTGACGATTTCCTGCGTGTCTCTCCCCCCCCTCTCACCTAGCTGTCCTGTCCATTAAAGGCGGAAAAGCCCCCAAAAATAATCTTAAAAAATAAATAAATAATAATTAAACCAAGTTAATTGGCCAAATATGCATGACATGAAAAGGAATAGCTGTCACTAATGTGGTAGGCTACTGTACAGTACAATAATACAACTATGTAGGCTACAGCAAATATATACAAATATGTTTTAAACTTGTTAAAGATGAACTAGCCTACTGCAGCTGAAAAACATCGACTGTGTTATTAATGTGAATGTATTAAGGCGAAAGATTAAATGTGGCTTAAAAAATAAACCACATTGTGCCTTATTAGCTTTATTAAAAACAGCTTAATGTATCTATCGGCCTCATTTAGGTCTCTGAGAGGAAGCCCGAGGAGGCTTCTGACACCACAAACTACCAGATCTATCAATGCGGATCGATTGAAGGCCGCGCGCCCCTTCTGCCAAAAATCAATCCGCATTTCCGCGAGGCTGAGGAGGCCGCGCTGTGGCTGCGCGCGGGTTAAGTATGATTGGATAGTCCTGGCAGTGGTCTACAGGCTTTTCATTAGCAATTAACCACAGATTGCATCCCGTCTCATCTCCGCGGATCGACGGATAATTAAGCTCCGCCGCGCGCGTCTCCATTCTGGACACATAGGTATTTTGTTCTGGATATATATATATATATAGAGAGAGAGAGAGAGAGATAGCGAGAGAGAGAGGGGGAGATGGGGGAGAGAGAGAGAGATGAAGAGATGAGAGAGATGGAGAGAGAGAGAGAGAGAAAGAGAGGGAGATGGGGGAGAGAGAGAGAGATGAAGAGATGAGAGAGAAAGAGAGATGAGAGAGAGAGAGACAAAGATAGAGAGGGAGAGAGAGATATGAAGAGATGAGAGAGATGGAGAGAGAGAGAGAGAAAGAAAGAGAAAGAGAGAGGGAGACGGAGAGAGAGAGAGAGAGGGGAGGGAGAGAGAGAGTAAGAGAAAGAGGGAGGGGGAGAGAGAGATTGATGAGAGAGAGAGAGGGAGATAGACAGAGAGGGAGACAGAGAGAGAGAGATAGAGAGGGAGACAGAGAGAGAGAGATAGAGAGGGAGACAGAGAGAGAGGGAGACAGAGAGAGAGAGAGAGAGAGAGAGGGAGACAGAGAGAGAGAGATAGAGAGGGAGACAGAGAGAGAGGGAGACAGAGAGAGAGAGAGAGAGACAGAGAGAGACAGAGAGAGAGACAAAGAGACAGAGAGACATAGAGAGAGAGAGAGACAGAGAGAGAGAGGGGGAGAGAGAGAGGGGGAGAGAGATAGGGAGAAGGACAGAGGTATGGATTGGAGCGGAAGCTTGAGCAGGATGTTGATGGTATCATGGGACACCGCTGCACCTGACCCGTTTAGCCTTTTCAGCAGCGCCCCCCCCCCGGAGTCCCATCCACCCACCGATATATGAGTGATATATCTGCGGAACAAAATGCCTATCTGAGGGGGGAAAAAACAGGTGGCAGTAAGTTTAAGTTGGTCAGATGTGAACAGGAAAACCTTGCACAGCTGCTGAGCTTAACATCCAGTCCGAAATGGCCATGAAATACGCGCCCACCCCCCCTTCCTCAAATCTGCTGGCGAGGATGAAAAGAAGAGTGTAGAGACGAAGGGACGGAAATCATATCGAGGTATTTTAAGTTTAGGTGCGCTAAGTCATAAAGAGGGGGTCTTTTTTTTTTTAATCAAATAAGCAGGAGCTGGCCCTCGAACGCCAAGCTAAGCAGTCTGCATTGAAACGGCACCTTTAAGAAGATCTGCTGTGGTCCATTCATTGTCAGGGGAAGGGGAGTGTCTGCGGCCGAGGGCTTGAGGCATAAATTTTTGAAGTCAGGGTTTTCATTGTGCCTTTGCATATTGGGACTTCGCTGCAAGTGCAGTTCTACCGATTTAAGCAAAACGGACATCAGCAAGGTGGAGGATCGACGGCGAGCTTTGAGCCAAGGTAGCCAGCATCCCCGAACCAAAGAGACCAGCTCCACGGAGGTGGCTCAGGGTTATCGGAAGGCCTGGAGGGTTTTTGTCCCTGGCGTTAAGTCACTAATGCCGCTGTGGAGGAATCAGCTTTAATTGTGTGCAGGGATGTGACACGCACGCATGTATGCAAGCATGTGCACGGCCAGTGACGTTAACAGGAAGGCTTAGTTTAGAAAGCAGGAGTTTCACCACATGTAGGAGGCCTCGCTTGAATAGAAATCACGTTTGTTCACCAGAGTGATGAAAGCTTTGTGGTCTCAAAGAAGCAGGGAATGTGACAGCACAGAATCTGGGCTGAAAGGAGGCGATGTAGAAACTAAACTAAAGTAACTGGGTGTTACTTCTGTAGTGTTGACCACCATTTGTTTCGTTGAGGACTGTACTCACCGAAGGTCAGGGAACAGGGTGACATCAGTAAAGCTGGGGACAGACCCGAAGACTACGTGAAACCTACAAAGACTGGACAAAAACAAACATGAAGTTTCCACCATCATACACAGAGGGTTTAGTCTCGACTGTCAGAAAGGAACAGGAACAACGAAGTAATACGAAGACAACAGGGTGATTTGTAGGGGATGGCCGTTAACTCAAAATGTGAGAACACAGAAACCAGTGGTGTAGTCTAATGTATTGCAGTGGGTATACTGTACTGTATATATGGCCTATATATATGGGCCAGAATCTGCCTTTGGGGAAGCATATCATAGTGGGGGGTCTGGGTATCCTCCCCCAGGGAGGTTTTGAGCGTCAGCAATTTCATTTTTGTTGTATTTGGATACGCTTTAATGCACCAATTTACGGTGGAAATAACTTTATTTAGCCTATGCAAAGAAGAAAAACACAGATGACAATTCAACATATATCAAAAATATAATGGAAAGCATGTGGCTATATGGAAATCCTGGAGCTTTCTTAGTGGGTATACTGCGTATACCTGCGTATCACGTAGACTACACCACTGACAGAAACACATTCTTCATAAAGAGTATCTCTTTTATTTATACTGCAGTCCACTCAGAAAGAGGAACGACGCAAACGAAAAATACTTGGACGAGATCTCTTTATATACACAGGTTCAACGTTCAGCCATCATCATCATCTTCTTCTTCTAACAAGACAGACGCAGTCGCGCGTCACTAGTGCCAACTCAACTCTTGATTGGTCAACGGCACATTCAAATCAAATCATTCGACAAGCATTCGAAAGACGTGGGCGAGGGGAGGGGGGCAGGAGGACGATAATGTTATTTATGATACGACGATTGGAAATTGACGATGGACGATTATTAACCACTTGCTGGAACGGGCAAGTTGCTTGTTATATTTACTTGCCTGACGTGGCGTTTTACTTACCCCGGGGCCATCGGACAACCCTTATTGTTGAACCCTGATACAGTTTATGGATGAGGTGGAGAGAAGGGGTCAGCCCTATGTTCCCACAGCCCTTCGTTTCCACATTTCTAAGAATTGTTTTTCACTGAAAATTAGGCCCCATGTTCCCACATTTCCAGGGTCGGGGGTTCAGGGTTAAGGTTAAAATACAGATAAAATATGATACAAATTTATGAAAAAGGAAATGTGGTAACATAGGGCCTAATTTTGGAGAATGTAGAAATGTGGGAACATAGGCACGCTCCCAGAGAGATAAGGAAAAGCTGGGCTGTAAACTGTGCAGAGAGCTGGAGGAGAGAGAGGTGGAGTTCAGATGAACAGTTTTTGATCAGTTTAGGTTTTACACGTGTTGTTAAAGGTCCTGATTCTAAAATATCAAACATGTTTAAAATAATCTCAATAAGAAAATCAGGGGGGTTTGGGATAAATCCTTGTGGGTCTGTACTGGTCCGATGGGGGTTAACCCTTGTGTTGTCCTCGGGTTTAAATCCATTTTTCAAAAATAATATATCAAAAATATGGGGTTCTTTCAATCAAATTGCCCCAAAATGACACGGATACATGCATGTACGTTGTGTGCAACCCATGCACAATTCTTCGCAGGTAAAATGAATGATTACTTTCATTGAGTTTTTTTGTTTTGGGTGTTTTATTCAATGTTATAGCATTTCAGAAACATTTTTAAATTCCTGGATGGAAGAAAAACCAATCCAGGAATGTTTTAAACCAATCACAATCGTCTTGGGTGGCGGACAGAGCTACGGTGCCACTGGAAAACAGCCTCGGGGAAAAATAGTTTTGGTGGAACGTGTGTACGTTCAAAAGTTGTTGTAGTTGTGCAACAGAAAACTCAGATTGGACAGATAGTCTAGCTAGCTGTCTGGATTTACCCTGCAGAGATCTGAGGAGCAGTTAACCGTAGTCCTTCACCAAATCCACCGGAGTTTAAACACACACGCACACAAACCAGTCCTTAACAAACTCTCCAACACACACGCACTCTCACACAAACACACACACCCACGATGAAGAATCACAGTTGACCTTTCTTTTATGTCTCTCCGAATCTACGTGGACAGATGATTTCTCTCCTTGTCTTCTCTCCGTCTCGTGCGCTTTTACTAAAAATTGAAATATTGATCTTAATTAGAGTTTGCCGAGCTCAGCAGCTCGCGTTGAGGGTTTTAGACAAGAGGCAGCAGACATCTGTCTAAGGCACTTACGCCTTCAGCGCAGGAGTGGAGCAACGTGGGTGAAGAGGAGGAGGAGGAAGGGGGGAAAAAAAAAACGTGTGGTGAGAAGAGTGATGGCTCCCTGTCTCCTGCCTTTTCTGAGAAACATGTCGAGCTCTCCATCTCCACTCGCTGCTGTCAATACATCTGAGAGAAGATAGTTGAACAGTCGCACACACATGCCCACACACACACACACACACACACACACACACACACAAAATGTATGTATTCAAGTGGCAGTATGTGACCATCTGTACATGAACTAAAGTTTTCCAAGTTGCTGCACAATCCTCAAGCCACTGATCTCTCTCGTGTGTTAGGTCAGGTTCACAATAATGCCGATACATTTGGAAATGCATACACTACACAAGCATTTTTATTCTTCAAAAGGAGCTTTGTGAAAACAAACTGGATCTTACTACTACTTCCAAAAGTAATGAAAAATGAAAAGGGCACTCGAGAGCACAGAACTCTGTCAAGGCCACACAAATGAAAATGAAGTTGTGTATCCTCCCTGTGACTCGGATCCGCTCCAAACGGTAATGGGTTCTTCGTCTGCCCATGCTTCACCCTTCCACCAAGTTTCATGAAGATCTGGCAAGTGGTTTTTCCGTAATCCTGCTAACAGACAAACCGAACTGAACTGACTGCTTTCTTTCTGAGAGTGAGATGAGAGGATTGCGATCAGTCTCATATCTGAATGTATAGCCTAACCTGACAGGTAAACCATGTTTCCAAATTTCTATGCATTAGAGTGGACGTAACATCACAAACAGATGTGCCCAAACCATAGACTGTATATGAAGAACGGCCATAGTATCGGTGACGTCCCCCATTGGTTTGTGGACTGCCATTTTGGAGCCAGGAGTTTGCATTATGGCCGTCACCATCTTGGTATTTTGGAGCTAGAAGTGACCTTATTTAGGCAAAAGGGCAGAGCTGGGGAGAATGGTCCCTTAAACAAGTTCAGGTCTATTTTAATGTACACAGTGTCATGGTTAGCATCGCTAAGGCCGCGTTGAGACTGCCTGCATTGGCCGGCCGACAAAAACGCAGGTCTTTTCATTCATTTTGAATGGGGGCAGTGCGTTTAGGCTGCAGCAAGTCACCACGCAAAAAAATGCAGCTAGCCTGCGGCGAAAAGTTAAGACCGACTCAACTTCTGGATAAACGCAACCCCACGTCACGCTGCGGTGGCCAATCATGTAACCGGAGATCTAGTCTCGCTTTGTGAACCATAGAATTTTTTTCCACCGAACTGAACCCTACGCTTGCACTACGCTGGTCGATGTAATGACGCCGCCGTTGATTACGGGAAGGTGTTTACGTAGGTGGAGCGTTCAATGCAGTAGGCTATGAGAAAGTGGAAATGGAACTGGTGAGCAGAAAAAGTGTTATTTGGCAGTACTTTCAGTCAAAAGAAGGCCATTCAAGTCCAGCTACATGTTCAATTTGCAACGCTGATTTGTCTGGTGGTGGCGAGGACCCTAAACAATACACAACATCACCGCTGTTAGGACATTTGCGTATGAAACATCCAAAAGAATACGAGTTGTGCATGAAGGAATCTACAGACAGCAGCCAAATGCAGCAACTTCAGGTACAGCAAAGGAAGGACAGTCACAGCTAAAAACTTGTGTTAACCAGACGATGTTGACGATGTTTACTTCATTAATGTATTTACTGTGTTAATGGACTGAGGATGGGAGTAGGATTCAGTTTCGGCAGAATCTTAACCAGTGGATTCGGTATTCAGCCGAACCCCAAAAATCTGGATACAGTGCATCCCTAGTTCTGATTGACAGGTCCTAAAGCATCCCCTGCTTTATCGTCTATTTTATAATAAATGGGACTATATTTTATAAAATGAACATCATGCTGTAATTGAAGAAGACTTTAGCGGTTGAGACCATAAACTCATTATGAAAATGTTTACTGAGGTAATAAATCAAATGATTAGTAGGCCCATTTTTCCCACAGACATCTATGGAAAGTGACTTTTTTTTTTGGAGCCAGTAGAGTCACCCCCTGCTGGAAATTAGATAGAATGCAGCTTTAAGGCACTTCAGCATTGGCTTCACTTTTCAGGCACAGAAGTTGCCGCTTGGTTAACATACACACAAACACACACAGGTACTCTGATGCACACATCTGCCGGGAGGCAGTACATATACAAGGAGGCAGTACATATACATGTTTGTGTGTATCGTGTAGTCCTAGCTGTGTATTAATGTCATGTTGCTCCCCCCTCCCCCAACCTGAGTGTCATGCTGCTTGTTTGTCGCCGTGACAACGCCTCAGTTAAATAGTGTGGTAATGCTGTAAATATGAGGCTCGGCACACAAACACACTCACTGACACACAGTGTATTAATAGTTGTATTAGCAGAGGCCTGTACTCTGCAGAGCAGTGGATGAGTTGCTTATCTCATCACCCTCTCTGTTCCACTCTACATTGATGGCCATTTAGATCACAAACAGAGCTGAAGAGAAATAATGGGCAGGGAAATAATAAAGACAAAGGAAGGATCGAGGTAAGGAGAGAATATTAGAGAGTTATAAAGCCGTGTTTGTGTGATGGGAATAAATCTTTGAAAAAACTGTCGTACATGTCAAAGAGGGTCCTACTGATGACTTTACCCTCGTCAGTCAAACACCAAAACAACAGAAAATCTAGTAAACTGACTTCCAAGTTCCAATGAACTTTCATGCTTAATTATGATTAACTGTAAAATCTTAATTTTCTTCCTTTTTGGGTTACGCCACATACTTATCATTCCAATATGCATCTTGCACACTACTTTGCACTATTACTTTTTGCACTTTACATCCCACTCCATGTGTACTCGATATTATGTCTTATTTGTATTTTTGTATATTATGTCGACAGTATGTGTCTATATTACTATTTGTCTACTGAATGTTTACAACTACATGTCTATTTACTGAAGTCAAATTCCTTGTGTATGTAAGTATACTTGGCCAATAAAACTGATTCTGATTAACAAACACGGCAATCCATATGTGAATGAGCTCCGTGCAGTGTAGGATAACAGGTGGCAAATGTGCTATATGCCAATAAGTTAATTATAAAATTAAAAAAATCTGTTTTAGGAAGACGATTAGCGTCCCCATTCGGACTGGATTCATTTTGCGAGGGGAGGTGGGGGAATTTTAACATTACATGTCAGTGATTTCAATCCCATCTGGGGCGTGTATTTGGGTAAATTGTCTCTCCGACCCCAGTAGGGTTAGTGTGTTTTTCAGAAAAAAAAACTTGCTGTAACTTTCGTGTGAACATGGAAGAAGTCAAAATGTTTTTGCCAATCACATAGATGGAAACATATTAACGCCAGAGTATAGGCCTATTTGGGAAGTGTAAGCCATAAGGAGAGCAAGAGCTCATCAAATGTGCTGTAGCCGTCTGAATGGAGCTTTAGTGTGAATGGAAGCAGAGGAGAGAAAATATGTTTTCAAATAAACAGTTGCGTTCAGTTTTTTTTTTAAGAATAAAAATGTAAGCACTTTTAAGGTACATAAACCAAACATTTCCAGACTCTCCAAGCTGTTGTTGTTATCGCATCCTGGGATAGTTACATTTCAAATATTAAAAGTGTGACTGTGTAGATGGAATACCAGATTATTATTTCAATTAGCATATTCTTGAATATAACCTTGAAAACCTTGTGATCTTCTAAGTCTCTTTACCATTTCAAGTCTTAATTGTAAAAATAAATGGTAGGACTGCAAATAAACTTTGCCCATCTGGGATTATAAAGTGACTTAACTTTATGTACGGTCTATGACTTTGGTAGTTTTGATACAAAGACTAATTTCTATGTGTGCGCACAGTTTATCAAGTCACATGCACGCACACACACACACACACACACACACTCGCAGCATGGTGAGGATGAAGTCACTATCCGCTCACGTGTCTAGTCCCCCAGGCTTTAAAGTGAGGGGCACTGCTGCTCCTGTCACCACCTTCCAAATGAAAACTCTCACAAACGCGCTCGGCTAATGTGACGACACCGCCGCTCCCGAACAGAAACGTATAAACACTCTCACAGCACTGACTTCACATGTCAAAGAAGAGTCCGTCAAACACACAGTAAGAGTTAAGATATTTTATTTGTCTTTTTAAAAATGTACAAAACCTGATGAGGAAAAAAAACATCTGTACTGTAAACACCCAGATTGATTATGTAAAACAGATGTATATAGTATAGGTATAGAAAAATAAAACTTTCAAGCCCTGAGTGAAGAAATTCAGACACAGATACACCTGTCAGGACAAACCTGGAGCACTGAAATCATGGATCGTCGAGTGTTTTCCACGTCCAGTGCTGCGGCTGTCTGTAGTCTCACAGCCGAGGCTTGATCTGCAGCTTTTTCTCTACCGAGGGAAAAGAAGAAATTAAAGATGAAAAGAAAAAGTATTGGCAGAGATGAAATGAACAAAAAGACAAGGGGGAAAGAAGTGTTCAATCATGTGTAACTGACTCGGATTTTCTGTGTGTCGAATCGTGCTGAAATGTTGAGTGATGACATCTCAGCTGATGAGTAAATGAGGAAGAGAGCAGGACTACAGGGGTGGATCAAGGTGTGTGTGTGAGTGTGAGTGTGTGTGTGTGTGTGTGTCTGGCAGTGACACATTGCGTCTGAGCTAATTTATGCAAAGTGAGGAGAAGCTTGTTTGGCTGAGTTCCACCTTTAATGAGGCTCTGGGCGCTGCAGTGTGTTACTGAAGGACCAGAGTGTCATTAGTAATACTTAAGAGCACAAACCAACCGGACAGAGCGGGTGGAGGGACAGCGAGTATGTCTCACAGGGAGAACATGTAAACCAAAAAACGGAAAGTAACACTGCAGCCTGCCAGCTCCAGCTCGGTCGGGTTCAGAGGTGGAAAGTAACCAAGTACAATTACTCTTAAAAAAAAGAAAAAGAAAAAAAAAAGCTGCACGGTAGAGCTGTAGGCCCGACAGAATTCGGCCGAGCCCAAGAAGTACATTTTGATTGACAGCTTTTTAAAAACCCGAACCCATTTTCAGGCCAACATTATTCAAATGTGCGCACGCACACAGCTCTTTTGCCTTTTGTCAAGAATGAGTCATTTCTAAGTTGTTTTTTTTTTAAACAGCATTAATTCATGACTAACGTACACCTGGAAGAGTCAAAAGTTTTCCACACCTCAGACTCAGCCTCCGTTTCACCTCCTCAGCATCCATTATCGCGCTAATCGAAACGCATCACCTGACCGCTCATTTACAGCGCAAGCCCGGAGCGCAAGGCCGGAGCGCAAGGCCGGAGCGCAAGGCCGGAGCGCAAGCCCGGAGCGCAAGCCCGGAGCGCAAGCCCGGAGCGCAAGCCCGGAGCGCAAGCCGGGCGCAAGCCGGAGCGCAAGGCCGGGCGCAAAGGCCGGGCGCAAAGGCGAGCGTAAACCCGGAGCGCAAGGCAGGCGCAAGGCGGAGCGCAAGCCCGGAGCGTAACCCGGAGCGTATGCCCGGAGCGCAAGCCCGGAGCGCAAGCCCGGAGCGTAAGCCCGGAGCGCAAGCCCGGAGCGTAACCCGGAGCGTATGCCCGGAGCGCAAGCCCGGAGCGTAAGCCCGAGCCCGTGTAAAATGATAAAAATTAAGACCAAACCCGTCGGGTTCGGGCAAAGATCGTCAGCTCTAATGCACGGACCTCAGCTGTCTTTTGTGATGTAGTTGCTGTTGTCATATGCTGCACTGTGTTCCCTCGTGTTGCAATCCACAACATTCTTTAAATAGTGCTATTGTTCAAACACTTTCTTCTTTGCTGAGGCCATTTGAATCCGTAACAACACATCTCAATCCGTCCAGCTGCAATAACAACTCATCTGAAAGTAACAGATAAGCGAGCGAGATAGGCATTTGCAATTGATGTTCTGTCATCAGAATCACGGGGTGCATAAATGAGTATTAAGCGATGTGAGATATTCAAAAGTTTAACAGAGAGACACAAATGGAGCACTCATGTTGTCATCGTTTGCTTTGAAGGCTTCTGTATGTTTCCGTGTCTTTATGGATTTTTGTTTCCCAATGTACATTTCATTGTATGCAAAAAAATTAAAAATTACAATTACTCATGTCTGTACTTCTCCTTTTTAAAGTAGTTTTTTAAATATGTACTTTTACTTAAGTGTGTTATGTTTGAAGTATTGTAATTCACTACATTTTAAATCACATCCGTTACTGAGTTAAAAAAGAAAATGTCCCCCCGGAAACCCTAACCTAACGTCGGCTACACACTGGCTGCGTGGCGTGAGCGTGTCAGCTGCGTGGCGTGTCCGTTTATATATTTCGTCTCCCATGTTAACAGGTTAGAGCTTGCACGCTGCCTGCGTGCCACTCGAGCCGCGCCGAAAAACATGTGCACGCTAGAAAAGAACCGACGCCTATTTTTCACGCGACAGGCAAAACAGAATACAAAAAGGTGTTTATATGTCATTTTGACACGAATACATATTAATAAATGTTGATGTTTGAAAGTCTCTAGGTTTTGACATAGTAAATGTAATAAAAAAAAATTAAAATAATTATCGATTTTCAAATATTGCACCTGTCAACACAGAACGAAATATTCTGGAGTCTATTTTGCCGTCAATACTGCCGACGTTGTCTTTGCTGTAATCAGATCAGTATATATTTATGTTTAACATGAAGTATACTACTGCTTGAGTGCAGTAAATCAGTGGGAAACATACATGTGTTCAGACAAGGCTAGCAGCAGCAGCAGCGCTGCGTCAGACACGTTACTGCTGTGTAAAGCGATGAAAACGCCACGCGGCCAGTGTGTAGCCAGCGTAACGTTACTGCAGTGAATGATGGCAAGGATGGGCAGTTTGTGGTCACTAACCCTAAAATCACAAGAAGGATGGAGACGGACTGGTCAGACACAAGTGGTGCAGACCGAGCTAAGAGCGAAACTCCGTTAAATACTGACGAAGTTGAACTCGAATGAAAAGCATTTAACTAAACTATGAAAATGTCTTTTGTAACTACCACTGCAATGGTACAAGTATTATTTAACGGTACCTCTACATGTTGCTAGTTGGGTCTCTCTTGAAGCCGAAGTGGTCGCTCTCTTTACTCTCACAAGCGCGCTCGGCTAACGTGACGACACCGCTGCTCCCGAACAGAAACGTATAAACACTCTCACAGCACTGACATCACATGTCAAAGAAGAGTCCGTCAAACAACACACAGTAAGAGTTGATATTTTATTTGTCTTTTAAAAATGTACAAATGTACAAATGTGAACCCCTGCCCATACTTCAGGCTTCAAGTGCAAGAAAGGCAGCAGCTTTATTAAGCAGTGTAAGCAGTGTTTGCCCAGAGAGACCCAACTAGCAACTTCTAAAAACTGACATCAAACCTGGGCAAGCATGTAGAGTTAACGCTAAATAATACTTGTACCATTGCAGTGGTAGTTAAAAAGAAGTTTTTATTGTTTACGAAAAAAAGCTTTTGCTCAAATTAGCCCAAAAGACATCGGTGCATGACATCCGCAAATGTTGGTAGGCACTACACCTGCGATAAAATTAAAGAAATAAAAAGTATATGATTCTGTCAAAGAAAGAGTGCGAACATCCGGAAAACGTTGGGTGACATGGTTGCGTGGTAAAAACAGGTTGAGCACAGGTGGAAGGGATTAAGTGTTGCTCTGCACTGCCAGCCAGCCAACCAGCCAGACAGCATGCATGTGTGTGGAGCAGGTGGATGGTCGAGCCTGGTGGGAGGAGGTTGGAGGGTTGGAGGGGAGGGGAAGGGGGGGGAAGGCAGCCTCTCTTCTAATCCTCTATCTGTCAAGTCTGTCAACAGAGAGCTCAGCTGTGCCTCCGTCCGGCCTAAAAGCTAAATATTATTACCTCTGTCCTCCGAGCATTACTCCTCCCCTGAGCATCGTCTACAGCCCGGCTCTGATCATCATTATCTGTCTGCGGCTCAGACGAATCACCACTCCCCATTCTCATGAAACCCCCAGAAAATGATCCTGTGGCTTTCATGACAAACATGATCCTTCCGCAAAACATCTCTGGACAATATGCCAGACAGTCAGCACATTTACACTAAGTCAAGCACAGTTAGTCCTCTTAAGGAACATTTTGATTTGTTGACAACCTAGACGTAATTTTTCCACTTTTTTCCCCCATAATTCCTCCTCCTAGGGCTGCACAATATGAGGAAAAAAAGTTGTTGAATATCGCAATAAATACGTATATTACTTGCGATAAGTAAAACAGTTATTAAAGTGTAGTCAGTTCTGTCTTTCGGCGGCTTTCAGTAGTCTAAAATACAACAAAGCTGGCCAATATATCGATATTATATCGATATCGTGATATGAGACTAGATATTGTCTTAGATTTTAGATATCGTGATATGGCATAAGTGTTGTCTTTTCCTGGTTTCAAAGGCTGCATTACAGTAAAGTGATGTCATTTTCTGAACTTACCAGACTGTTGTAACTGTTCTATTATTTGCCTTTACCCACTTAGTCATTATATCCACATTACTGATGATTATTTATCAAAAATCTCATTGTGTAAATATTTTGTGAAAGCACCAATAGTCAACACTACAATATCGTTGCAGTATCGATATCGAGGTATTTGGTCAAAAAAATTGTGATATTTAATTTTCTCCATATCACCCAGCCCTACCTTGACTACTTTTTTTTTCTTTTTTTCATGAAGTCTGCAAAAACTTAATGGATGTTTACAGCAGAACGGACTTTATACTTTTTGTGTTTGTTCTTAAAAACCTGTGCAACATGATCCCAGTTTGGTTTTGTGTGCGCCATGGGACTCGGCGGTGCTCTAGGTTTGTCGGGTCATGTATTTCCGTACCTTTAACCTGCCAGGTCTCAGCCGGCAGCGTGTCCGGTGCGTCAGCCTCCTCTGGGGAGCTGGAGAGGGAGATGAAGGACGGCAGCGCCAGAGGACCTCGGGTGGGCGTCAATGGAGCTGCCTGAGAGCCCTGTGGCATGACGACAGCCAGGCGGGGCCTAGAGGAGAGAAGAAACATTAGACAGGATGCTTAAGGATATTGATAAAATAGTAAAATGAATTTAAATCAGGGTTCAACGTTAAGGTTTTTTTCACATGTCCTGTCGGGCAAGTAAAAAAAATTCTACTTGCCAAAAGTCAACTTTTACTGGCTGCTATATACTTGCCCGACGTGGCGTTTTACTTGCCCCGGGCCATCTCACGACCCTTATTGTTGAACCCTGTAATTTAATGATGATTGTTGTCAACTATGAGTGAGCTCTGTGCAGTCTGCTTCCCTGACCTCTTAGAGGGCTCCTTGGTTCGGCCTCTCTTGGCTGAGGCTGAGGCGGTGGCGGTGTTGCTGACGCTCCGTTTGGCTCGCTGGCGGTGCTGCAGCTTGCAGCGGGCTCCTCGAGGACAGGACGCCGTCTTAGAGAAGTCTGGACACACCAGAGTGTGTTTCTTCTTACACTGGTGGTCAGAGACATGGGAATATATGAAGAAATGTAAGGCTGGAAGTAGGGTTGCATGATATATCGACTCAATATCGTTATCGTGATATCACGATGCATAATATTATATCGAAAGTGTCGCGATACATATTTAGTTTATTTTGTGGAGCGCTGCGTCCCGTCCGTCGGCTGTGTGGCTTAGTTGTGTTTGATTTAGAGCTTGAAACGCTGTAATGATCATCATTTCATTGGCCAGTTACCGTGCCACTTGCACATGTCAGTGCACGTCAGCGCACGGGTCCACTAATGACAAACCCTATGGAGCGTGTGTGAAGTGAAGAAATAGATAGAGACAAAAAAAACGGAACGAATCAGAGAAGGGAAAGAACAGAAAGGAGCTAAAGAGAGAGCGAAGGGAGTGAACGGAGCAAAAGAAAGAACACAAAAGTAAGAAGATGAGTGTTGCTCAGGGAGAAGACCAAATAACAGATTGAAGAGTAATCCCATCCCGCATCTATTTCTCACCGGTAGCTATCCCGCAACTTTATAAACAGTGTTTATATGAGGCAGAGTTTGGAGTCGGAAATACTTTTCATCCACGACCGACCTGTGGTCCAGCCGCACTACGGAGCCGTACGTAAGTCTCAGTGTGCACTATATTGTTGTGAATCTATTTTGATGCGTTTGATAACTTTTGTAATTGTACATATATTTAAAAATATCAAAACAAATATAGATATCGCAATATCACATTTTGTCAATATCGTGCAACCCTAGCTGGAAGTCACTTACTGCTCTTCACGGAGCTACACAGGCTGGGTTTATGGCGGCTGAGTGCTCTGAGGCCATTTTTACAGGACAAGGTGCAACCAACAGAACAAAACAGTGTTCCCTCATGATCATGGCTGTCGGCAAAATGACAAACAAATTCAAAATTGGATGTGTAGTGCCTTTTAAAGCCACAGATCTAAACGTTCAAATGTTTAAACCTTAATGGGACGCTCTAGAAAAGATAAGGCTCTTTCTTGTATTCCATCAAAGAGATGAAACGTTTTGATCTCACCACCCAAAGTTAAGGACTTGGGTGGCAGCATTTCAAATAAGCAAAGGAGGACATATCCTGATTACGTACTTAATATTTGGTCCCGTTATTCCATCCACTCTTTTGTAAGTTAGGACTTTCAAGAGACTCTCTTTCATCACCCTCTCCTTTAACACGCAAGTTGAGCAAGTGTGGGTTACCGTTAGCGTCATTCTGGTGAGCATTGTGCCATGAGAGAGCGAGCTTTCACATGCATGTTTGCAACCGAGTGTGTATGACAGTGTAATACGGGTGTAAATTGGTCGCTTCATTCTCCACGAGATCCGATCCCTCCCACCTGTCAGAAAAGCTAATTATATTCACTCTGGGGTGCAGGCTGCGAGGAGTGTGTGTGTGTGTGTGTGTGTGTGTGTGTGTGCGCACGCGCGTAGGGATATTGAGATCGATTACCTGGAACACTATGGACTATGGGTCTACTCTCTCTGGAGTCCAGCAGCCCTGACTTGCTGCCACCAGAGCCTCTCTCATCGCCCTCACACCCATGTTCCTGCACCCCTGGGTGCCAGGGCAGCCCAGGGTCAGCTCGCTGTCAAATGTTTCTCTGGATCATCTTATAGGGCTGCGGTTTTGACACAACGTTTTGCTCAACATATCGGATCTGCTGCAGGTGTCAGTACCGTTCATCGTCTTATATTTGGTGTCTGACATCACTGCTGAACCCGTCAGGTCCACATAGGGCCGAAATATAGACTAATATTATTAATTTGTTTAAATTGTGTTGTGGACATTTATTATTTAACCATTTATGGGTTAGTGAAAAATGTCCATCAGAATTCATCAGAGCTGAGGATATCTTCAGACAATAATCTATATCATATAAAAACACATTGGATGAATTGGAACAGTTTGGCTTTTTTTTGCTTGATGAACGACTTAAATTATGAAAAAATTATGAAAATTCTTGATTCACTTTTTTATGTAGCACGTTTTTTTCATCTAATTGAACAACCAAAAGCAAAAAGTACTTTAAATTTTTCCCTGAATTCTTTTGAAAAAAGTGACAGTAGCTTTTTGATGTCCTATTTAATAACCAGGCAGTGGAGAGAGTGTCCAGTTTTACATTTCTTGGCAGCACCATATGTCAGTCCCTGAAGTGGGGGGTCAACACCAACCTCATTTTAAACTCACTTTAAAAGCCCACCAGAGGCTTCACTTTCTGCGCCAGCTCAGGAAGTTTGGTGTAGCTAGGGATGCAATGCTCCAATTTTACAGAGCCACAGTGGAAAGTGTGCTGGTCTTCTCCATCGCTGTCTGGTATGATAACTCCACCTCTTCAGAGAGGAAGCAGTTGGAGAAGGTGGTGCACACCGCATCCAAAATTATAGGACATGCCATCCCATCTGTAGCCTCTATCTACGCCACGCGGACCAGACACAAAGAGGACCAGCACACAGAAAGTGCTAGACGACCCCTCCCACCCTGCCAGGTCCCTCTTCTGTGGAAAGAGAGTTCAAAGTCTCAGGGGCAAAAATCCCGCTTTTGTAACAGTACTTACCCTGCCACTATTAGGCTCCTTAATGCTCAGGCACCTTGCAGAGTAAACCTGTACAAGATGCAACTAATTCAAATGCACGTTATAGACTGCACAAGACACTTTATGGGAAGTTGCAATAGCACAAGGTCTTTACAGCTTTTTACTGGTTTGAATGATTGTCTATGTGATTGTCTTTTATGTTCCTGTGTATGTATTGCCTTTTTTTAACCTGATTGGCACAGAGACAAATTCCAGTCAACTGTGTTGACATGGCAATAAAGTATTGAACTTGAACTTGAACTATTTCCATCAGGGCTGTGGAGCTGACTGTAAGATAACTGTGATCCTTTTTAGGCACTTTTTTGATCACAGTCGTGTCTGCAGACCTTCAAATGTTAGTTTTTTTTAAGACAAATCCTTTATTTAGATTGCAAGCTGATGTGTTCTTAATAATATAATGATAAAATTCACTTTAATTTATGTGTGGCTTTAATAAAAGCGTTGATTTGATGTAAAAATTGTGTTTTTCTGTTCATTTGATTGCATCCTTTCAAAGATCGATGTGTAGTTGTGGATTACAATTATGATCTCAGTATTGAGCATAATTATTAGGATAACCATATTAACCATTTTAGCCATAACCGTGAGGCCAAAATGACCATGGAGTCCATTGTGACATGTAACAACTACACAATATTCCATGTAACTTTGCAAACCTAAACACACTGTAATATACGTACTGTATAGCAACATCATGCTCATCGTACGTATTCTTTTACATATCACTCAATCAAGACTGCCTCCGAACCTACTGCTATGCACTAACCTAAAATGTTGACAAATCAAAACTTTGACTTCAAGAGAAAAGTGTGATGACGGGACAACAGGAGTTAACAAAGCCAAAGCACTTTCAGTGTGAGAAACAGAAAGTGTATGAGAAATTGACTGTAAAAGCTCAGTCTGCTCCATACATCCTCATTTTCATAAAAAGAGAGAGCGAGAGAGAGAGAGAGAGAGAGAGAGAGAGAGAGCGCGCTGGGAAATGGGAGGAAAAAGCTAAAGTGGACAGAACATCTTTATCCCACCCCAAGTTAACAATTTTCCACTTGATTTAAGGAATGCTGGGATGTCTCTGGGGCCTATTAGAGAGCTCTCTGCTGGGCCAAAACCAGGAGGAGTCAGCACATTTAACAAGAGACTAAGAGAATGAGCAAAAGAAGCAAAAGAGAAAGAAAGAGAGGGAGGGAGGGAGGGAGGGTAGGAGATGGAAAAGACAGCAAAATAAAAAAAGGA